>NC_058519.1:200126420-200278920 GCF_904849725.1 Hordeum vulgare subsp. vulgare | reverse complement strand
CGTGTTGTTGCCATCAAGGGTAACAAGATGGGCTTTCGTCATAGATTTGAGATTGTCCATCTACTTCATGTCATCTTGCTTAAGGGGTTATTATGTTCTTATGAACTCAATACACTAGATGCATGCTGGATAGCGGTCGACGTGTGGAGTAATAGTACTAGATGCAGAAAGTATCGGTCTACTTGTTTTGGACGTGATGCCTATAGATATGATCATTGCCATAGATAACATCATGACTTTGCGCGGTTCTATCAATTGCTCGACAGTAATTCGTTCACCCACCGTCTACTTGCTTTCACGAGAGAAGCCACTAGTGAACTCTACAGCCCCCGGGTCTATTCACAACTATCACGTCCGCTTTTACTTTTACTTTGCTTTGTTTACCTTTTGCTTTCAGTTCTCACTTTGCAAACAATCTATAAGGGATTGCCAACCCCTTCATAGCGTTGGGTGCAAGCTCTTTGTGTTTGTGCAGGTACTTGTGTCTTGACGCGATCCTCCTACTAGATTGATACCTTGGTTCTCAAACTGAGGGAAATAATTACCGTCGTTGTGCTACATCACCCTTTCCTCTTCAAGGGAACACCAACGCAAGGCTCCAAGGCCGCGGGGAATCCTTTGCATATTTGCCAAAGAAATCCCTATAGGCGTAGCCAGCAGCAGAAGGATTTCTGGCTCCGTTGCCGGAGAGGATCGCTTGCCGAGGAGTATCAAGACAAGAATAATCTCCCGTCAACACGCCAATTTCTGGCGCCGTTGCCGGGGAGATTAAGTCAAGATCTATCCAAGTAGGTGTCACAAACTCATCTCTTGCATTTACCTTTTTTTCTAGTTGCCTCCCGTTTTCCTCTCCCCCACTTCACATTTGCCGTTTTCATTTGCCTTTTGCCGTTTTCATTTGCCTTTCCCCTTTGCCGTTTTCTTTTGCCTTTTTCCGTTCTCTTTTGCCCGTTTCTCTCGCTTACTTCCTGCTCGTTTGTGTGTGGGATAGTCCATCAATGGCTAGACCCACCACTCCAAACGATACCCCTGAGAACGAAGTTCTCAATTTCAAGTAGAATGAGGAAGAAAATTTAAAGGACGCTTGGTACGGGATTTGCAATGCTCAAAGTAGATCTACTCGTAAGCAATCCACTACCGTTCTTCTTCGCAGTTTTTATGTTGGAATCTCTCCTTGGAATAGGTATATTCTTGATACCATCGTAGGCGGTAATTTTTTGGGGAGCCATACTGTTGACTCCTATGGAGCTATCATGAATTTGGTAGGCTCACCCCCGCTCATGGTTAATGGAACTACCTTGACCGTGGAACACGTGATGCAAAGGCTTGACGCCATTGAAAACAAAATTGCCACAATTGAACTTATTGAGGATTTGGATAGAAAGATCCAAAATCAAATTACTCAGTACGGATCCAAAGTGGGAATGGTTTTGAAAAATTTAAGGGAGAAGGAACCTATCGTTAATGATTCCTCTAGAATTGGCAAACTAGAAGATGTCATAACCAACTTGGGTTCCGCTTTTGCCGCTGTGCAAAATACTCCAAATCTCACTCTCAAAAAGACCGTCAAGTCTGTTTTTGTTCCTAAAGCAAGTGGTGAGTCATCCAATAAATATGAAGATCTTAAGATGATAAATGATCACACTACTTATGGTTTGAGCACCAAAAATGACTATACGTGATTCCATCACCTTATGCCTAGCTAAGGGCGTTAACCAATAGCGCTTGTTGGGAGGCAACCTAACGAATCTATCTTCTTTCTTTCTGTTTTGTGTTTTCCACACTTTCATAATTCTGTTATGATTGTGTTTTTTGTGTTTCTTTTGCGTTTGTGCCAAGTAAAACCGTTATGATTATTCTTGGGGATGATCGTTTGATCATGCTGGAAAAGTCGGAAACTTTCTGCTCACGAAAAGAATTTGCATTTTTTTCTGTAAGAGCTTTTGAGTTGATTCTTTTTGCTGCCGATTTCTACGCAAATTCTTCAGACTATCATAAGTTTTCAGAATTTTTGAAGTACCATAAGTATACGAAGTATACAGATTTCTACAGACTGGTCTGCTGTTAACAGATTCTGTTTTTGTTGAGTTGGTTGCTTATTTTGATGAAACTATGGATAGTATCGGGGGGTATTAGCCATGGAAGATTGAAAATACAGTAACCCAACATCAACATAAGTAGAATTTAAGTTTTCTACCGTACCTAAGGAAGTGATGATTTGCTTTCTTATACTAATGATATCACGAGTTTCTGTTTAAAGTTTTGTGTTGTGAAGTTTTCAAGTTTTGGGTGAAGTTCTTATGGAAAAAGAGATAAAGAGTGGCAAGAGCTCAAGCTTGGGGATGCCAAAGGCACCCCAAGTTGACTCAAGGATGCCTAAAAAGCCTAAGCTTGGGGATGCCTCGGGAAGGCATCCCCTCTTTCGTCTTCAATTCATCGGTAACGTTACTTGGGGCTATATTTTATTCACCACATGTTATGTGTTTTTCTTGGAGCGTCTTGAATTCTAGGAGTCTTTTATTTTTGTTCTGTCACAATCTTCCTTGCTGCACACCTAGAGATAGAGAGACATGCACTCACCGTGATTTTGTCGAGCTTCACTTATATCCTTTGGTTAGGCAATTCAGCTCACATGTGTTTCACTTATATCTTTTGAGCTAGTTGATTTTGCTCTACGTGTTTCACTTCTATCTTTTGGAGCACGGCAGTGCGTGGCGTGGTAGTTGATCTATGCTATGAAAGTAGTCTCAAAAGGGTAATTATCCAAAGGGATATGAAAACTTCCACCTTTGTGTGCATTGAGTAGTTAGAGAAGTTTGATTCATCTCAATTAGTTTTGAGTTGTGGTTGTGGTAATATTGAAGTTATACTAGTAAGGTGTTGTGGATCTATAAATTCTTGTGTTGAAGTTAGTGATTACCATATCATGCACGAATGGTGAACCGCTATGTGATGAAGTCTCAGCATGATTAGTTTATTGATTGTCATCCTTTGTGTAGCGGTCGGGATTGCGCGATGGTTTATACCTACCAACCCTTCCCCTAGGAGTATGCGTTGAATGCTTTGTTTCGATTACTACTAAAACTTTCTGCAACAAGTATATGAGTTCTTCATGACTAATGTTGATTCCATGGTTTAGATGCACTTTCACCTTCCACCATCACTATCTTCTTTAGTGCCGTGCAACTTTCGCCGGTGCATAAAACCACCATTAGCCTCCCTCAAAACAGCCACCATACCTACCTACTATTTCTTTTTCAAAGCCATTCCGAGATATATTGCCATGCAACTACCACCATGACATGTGCCACAGCTTCTACATTGCCATTGCATGATCATAAGATAGCTAGCATGATGTTTCCATTGATGTCTATGCCATGCTAGATCATTGTCACGATACACTACCGAAGGCATTCCATATAGAGTCATCATTGCTCTAATTTTTGAGTTGTAAGTGTGATGATCATCATTGATGGAGCATTGTCCCATGTGAGGAAATAAAAGAGGCCACCGAAGCCCATTTACAAAAAGAGGCCAAAGATGCCCACAAAAAAATATATAAAAAAAGAGGCCGAAGGGCCCACCAAAAAAATGAGAGAAAAAGAGAGAAGGGACAATGCTACTATCTTTCCACACTTGTGCTTTTTAAGCACCATGATCTTCATGATTGAGAGTCTCTCATTTTGTCACCACCATATAGCTAGTGGGAAATTTTCATTATATAACTTGGCTTGTATATTCCAATGATGGGCTTCCTCAAAATTGCCTTAGGTCTTCGTGAGCAAGCAAGTTGGATACACACCCACTAGTTTTATTTAAGAGCTTTCACATACTCTTAGCTCTAGTGCATCATTTGTATGGCAATCCCTACTCATTCACATAGATATCTATTGATGAGCATCTCCATAGCTCATTGATATGCCTAGTCGATGTGACCATCTTCTCCTTGTTTGCCTTGCAACCTCCACCACACTCCATTCCACCTATAGTGCTAAAACCATGGCTCACGCTCATGTATTGTGTGAGAGTTGAAAAAGTTTGAGAAAGTAAAGGTGTGAAAACAATTACTTGGCCAATACCGAGGTTGTGCATGATTTAAATTCATTGTGCAAGGATGATAGAGCATAGCCAGACTATATGATTTTGTAGGGATAACTTTCTTTTGGCCTTGTTATTTTGAAAGTTCATGATTACCTTGCTAGTTTGCTTGAAGTATTATTGTATCCATGTCAATAGCAAACTATTGTTTTTAATCTAACGGATCTGAACATTCATGTCACATAAGAGGAGTTACAAAGGACATCTATGCTAGGTAGCATGAAAGCATCAAAAATTCATTCTTTATCACTTCCCTACTCGAGGACGAGCAGGAGTTAAGCTTGGGGATGCTTGATACGTCTCAAACGTATCTATAATTTTTGACGGTTTCATGTTGTTATCTTGTCAACTTTGGATGTTTTATATACCTTTTATATCTTTTGGGGGACTAACTTATTAATTCAGTGCCAAGTGCCAGTTCCTGTTTTTTCTGTGTTTTTGACTCTTTTCAAATCTGATTTTGGAACGGAGTCCAAACGAAATAAATGCCCGAAACAAATTTTTCCAGAACAGAAGAAGATCGTGGGACTTGAGGGCCAAGGCAGGAGGCCCATAGGGAGCCCACAAGCTCTGTTGCCGCGGCCAGGGGGAGCGGCCACCAGGCTTGTGGCCTCCCTGGCACTCCCCTGCCCTAGCTCTTTGGCCTATATATTCCCTAAAATCCCAGAAAAAATCAGGGCATCCACAAAACCACTTTTCCGCCGCCGCAAGCTTCCGTTTCCGCGAGATCTCATCTGGAGACCCTTCCCGGTGCCCTGCCGGAGGGGACTTTGGAGCTTGAGGGCTTCTACATCAACATCATTGCCTCTCAAATGACTCGTGAGTAGTCTACTTCAGACCTACGGGTTCGTAGTTAGTAGCTAGATGGCTTCTTCTCTCTCTTGGATCTTCAATACAAAGTTCTCCATGATCTTCATGGAGATCTATGCGATGTAATCCTCTTTGGCGGTGTGTTTGTTGAGATCCGATGAATTGTGGATTTGTCATCAGATTATCTATGAATTATATTTGAGTCTTTGCTGATTTCTTATATGCATGATTTGATATACTTATAAGTCTCTCCGAGTCTTGGGTTTTGTTTGGCCAACTAGATCTATGATTCTTGCAATGGGAGAAGTGCTTGGTTTTGGGTTCATACCGTGCGGTGACCTTTCCCAGTGACAGAAGGGGCAACACGGCACGCATCATGTTGTTGCCATCAAGGGTAACAAGATGGGTTTTCATCATAGATTTGAGATTATCCATCTACTTCATGTCATCTTGCTTAAGGCGTTACTCTGTTCTTATGAACTCAATACACTAGATGCATGCTGGATAGCAGTCGACGTGTGGAGTAGTAGAAGTAGATGCAGAAAGTATCGGTCTACTTTTTTTGGACGTGATGCCTATAGATATGATCATTGACATAGATAACGTCATGACTTTGCGCGGTTCTATCAATTGCTCGACAGTAATTCGTTCACCCGCCGTCTACTTGCTTTCACCCACTATCATCTCCGCTTTTACTTTTACTTTGCTTTGTTTACTTTTTGCTTTCAGTTCTCACTTTGCAAACAAGCTATATGGGATTGACAACCCCTTCATAGCGTTGGGTGCAATCTCTTTGTGTTTGTGCAGGTACTTGTGACTTGACGCGATCCTCCTACTGGATTGATACTGTGACATCCTCGACTTTTGCAACAGTAATTATTGTGATTAAGCTATAGTGATCACCCGCTAATGATGCCACGTCATCGAATTCCCATCTCAGACCCGCGTTGATTCACGTCTATCCGGATTCAAAATTTGAAAACAAAAGAAAAAGTACTTTATAAGTTCATTACAAATATTAAAAGAATATGTATATGAAAGAGAGAATTAAAAGTATGTATAATAAATTGTAAAAGAAAGTATAATAAAAGGAAGTATTTAAAAAGAAAAATCAGTTAGTAAAATAAATAGGAAAGAAAGAAATAATAAAAAAGAAAACAAAATAAAACAAAAAAAAATAAAAAAAAAAGAAGAAAGCCCCCCTGGCCTGGCTGGGCCAAGAGGCCCAACCGGCCAGGCCCCCGCGCCCCCTCCCGCTCAACCCTAGCGCCCCTTGGCAAGGGAGCCCCCCTAGCTCGCTCCCTCCCCCTCCCCTTAGCGCCGCCCCCCCCCCCCCCCCACGCTTCCCCTCTCTCTCCCGTGACTTCCACACCCCACCCCACCGACAGGAACCCCACGTCCCCCCATTCTCTCCCAATCGGTATGTCTCCCCACGGGAGCCGAACCCCCGTGCTAATCCCCCACCGAGCTCGCCCCTCCCCTGCGCTCCTCCCGCCGGCGCCCCACCGCCCCTTCGGCTCCCTCTCGAGCCCCAACCCCAGGAGTCTCATCAGCCTGCCCTGCACCGTCCTCCCCGCCGGTTCCTTCCCCCACCGGCCGGAGCTCACCGCCCCTCCAGATCCGGCGGCCGAGGCCCTCCCCATCTCGTCGGCCGGCTCCTTCCGGGAGGCCCATCTTCGGTGGCCCTCACCTCTACGGTGGTCGCCCCTCCCCGTCGACGCTTCGGCCGGGGTCCTCACCGGCCACGGCGACCCCGTCACCGGGCCCCTCCCCGTCGGTCCTTCTCCGGTCCACCGTGACCCCCGCGCCACCGACGGTAACCGCCACCTCGGGATCCTCCTCGCAGGCACTGCACCATCGGCCTCCTCGTCATCCTCCACAACGGCCACCCCGAGCCTCGCCGCCCCGTTCCCCGGCAACGCCGGTGAGCCCTTTTACGGGCTCCTCCCACCCTCTCCTTCAATTTTCCGCCCTGGTTCCGTTCCGGAAGTTAGTTCCTCGTTCCGGCGGCGTTGAGGTCTCGTAGGTGTAGTGGAGTTTGTCCCTTCCTCTCTGTTGAGAGATGAGCAGAGAGATGCCAGAGAGAGTTAGGATAAAAAGAGGGAGATAAAAACGAATGTCTTTTATTTGTGTATGTATGTAGGTATTAGATAAAACAGGGAGAAAATTAATATAAAATAATCCATAAGTCAGATCAAAATAATTTCAACATGAAAGTTGATCAGCAGATCGAGACGAACCCGGATAGACGGACCGTTCGTCTGTCACGCGTCCCTAGCATAGCAAACTTGGAACTTTTCCATCGTTTCCAGTTTAACCGGTAGTAGCCCGAGACCCGAAAAATATCGTCAGATATTCTTCCGACCCGTCTATGACGGATGTTGCTGCGTTAGCTCATGTCTAGCCTGCATCTTGCCATGTCATGCTTTGTGTTGCATCGGTGCTATTATTTATTGTTTCTTCCCCCTCTTCTTACCGGTAGACCCCGAGACTGACGCTGCTGCCGGGTACATCTACGACCCTGCCGATCAGTCCTTTGCCGCAGAGCAGCAAGGCAAGCAAACCCCCCTTGATCATTCCTATATCGCCTATGTCTTTCTTCCTACTTCTTGCATTAGTATTTTGCTACTGTTGTAGTTAGCTCCTATATCTGATGCATAGCCTGTTTTTGATGAACTGCTACTTTCAGTCCTGTACCTTTAATATGCTTAGTATAGGTGGAGTAGTCATCCCCTCTGACCCCGTAGTTCACTTGCCCCGCTTGTTTTCAAATCTCGATCTCTGATCGACGAGCCAGACCCGACACAGCACATTCACCCCCCTTTGTTGTACGACGCTACAGAGATACTATCGGGTACCGAGGGTGACACCTCACTAAGTACTCCTGATGATATCTCTGTAGTATAGCTAGTCGATCGTGGTTATCGAGGGTGATTCCTCTTTCACCATTCCCGATGACGCCTCTGTCGTGCAACCCCGCGAGTGTGGGACCCCCGAGGGTGATTCCTCTAAGCCCACCTTGACGGGTACATCGTTCAAAGTCCAAGGAGGGTGATACCTCGGATTCCCCCCCCCCGATGTTACAACCACACGGTTACTCGACCATGTTACTGGGATCATTGGTGATTAGTGGTAAGACGGGTGGATTCCCGTGAGACTGTGTTGCTGGCCTAATTAAAATGCTAATGGATTTGGGTATTTGATCTGGGTTGGTCGGAGACCTTTTCGCACTAACGGGCTACGCGGGAAGAATTATGGGTACTCGGCGTCGCGGTATCAGCCGAAGCTTTTCAGATGCCAGCAATGTAGCGGCGCGCGCCCGAGTGGTCCCGAGATGCATCGCGCTTGTGATTAAGGGATGCTAGGACTGACGTCGGCCGCCCACGCCACGTGCAGGAGCGTGAAGGGGAACTGGGCCCACGAACCCTTTGTGCTTAGGATTTAGACCGGCGGGCTGGCCTCTCTGATTAGTCTTAGGTGGGGCTGCGACGTGTCGATATTCCGAGGCCGGGCAGGACCCAGAAAAGTATGTCCGGCCAGAGTGTTATCGGGCGTGACGGGACATGTGGTGCACCCATGTAGGGATGAAAATTAACTATTCGGATAGCCGTGTCCACGGTTACAGGACGACTTGGAGTTGTGCCCCGATCTTATACAACTACAATTGTTACTTAACTGGAATTAGTTTGCCTCGGGATTGCTTCCTCGCAGGGAGTCGAGGGAGGATCTTTAGGCGTGACCTCACTTTAATATTGCTACAACAATATGACTTTTAACGTGTTACCCCTGTTCTACTCTCGTCTATTGCTTCAAGACCCTGAAGATGCTAGTCTTCGATAGGACTAGGCCTTCTCTCTCTATTCTCGCATTGCTGCAGTCAGTCCACATATACACCCCACCTTCTTTGATACTGATGCATAATTAGAATAGTTCTGATGTAAGACGTGCGAGTACTTTGGATGAGTACTCGCCGCTGCTTTGCTCCCCCCTTGTTCCCTTGATCTGTTTGCTGCGACCAGATGATGGAGCCCAGGAGATGGAGGTCCCCGCCACCGACGACTGCTACCCCCGACGGTGCCTACTATTACGTGGAGGCCGCTGATGATCAGGAGTAGTTAGGAGGTTCCCAGGCAGGAGGCCTCGCCTCGTTCGATCGTTGTATCTTTTGTGCTAGCCTTCTCTAAGGCACCCCTTGTTTTATGTCTGTACTCAGATATTTGTTGCTTCCGCTGACTCGTGTGTTTATCGAGCTTTCGTATTCTGGCCCTCGAGGCCCCTGGCTTGTAATATGAAGCTGATGTTATTTTATTTGTGTCTAGAGTTGTGTTGTGGTATCTTCCCGTGAGTCCTTGGGTTTGATTGTACGCATTTGCGTGTATGATTAGCGTACGATTAAGCCGAGGGCGTCACAAGTTGGTATCAGAGCCAACTGCCTGTAGGTAGCCCCCTTTCCAACTCCTTGGCCGAAGTTGAGTCTAGTGTTTGAAAAACTTTACTAACACTGATGTTGTGGCTTACGGGCCCACATCTCAATTGGGTGGTATTAGTATCTTTTACTCCTTTCCTATACTCTGGGCTCTACTTTCTCTTCTCTTTCGGGTCAAAGATTTTACTAACTCTAACGTTAGGTTCTCGAATCACATCGATCCGGAGCGCTGGACTATCTACTCTTTTTCTCCTGAATATGTATTACACACACTGTCATTGACATCCGTCAATCTTATTTTCAGATGCGTCCCGCAAGACAGCACGTGCGCCTGACACAGGCCACTGAGACGACTGGGTTCCTGGCCATTTTGGTCGATCTCCTGACCAGGCTGGGATATCGCTGGTACCCCGAGTACACTGTGTTCGAGGATTTCCGCGAGTACAACCAGTACCAGTACCAGGCTGAGGTTCGCATCTTCGACCAGAGGGGCGGCGAGACCCTCGAGCGCCACGTGTTGTGTGGTATTGGAGTGTCGGTCGAGATGGCCGTCCATGATGCGGCCTACATCGCCATCACCCGTCTCCGTGGAGCGTACCCTCACCTGGAGGAGAGCCCTTTCAAATACATCCCGCATGCTCCTGCTGGGGATGAGACTGGATCTGATCTCACTGCCTACGCTTCTGACGTTCGGGAGCGCAGCGACCGTTCCTACGTCGCTGTTTGCGCCCCCTACGTGACGAGTCGCTACGACGGGCGGATTCTGGTGCAGTACACTGAGGCAATGGATCGTGCTTTCCGAGCTCTGACTGTGGAGTTGTATGCTACGCGCGCTCTTCTTTACGACACGTTGACAGAGCTACAACCATCACACTGTCCGAGGGTTCCACCTATGCGCATCCGCGAGCCGAGCAGGACAGAGCTACCATCAGCTCTCGAGTGGACTGATGTTGGGGGTAGAACCCCTGCACTTGGACCTCAGCTGCTCGACTGGATGCGGTACCCTCACCAGAGTCACAACGGGACACAGGATCCTGTCCCTACCTTCTATCACCGCCAGCTACCAGGATTCGATCGTCCTCTCCGACGTTGATGTAGCCTTATCGCTACATCTCATTGTGGTACTCTTCCACCGCGTGCCTGCGCGCCGCCTAGTGAGTCGAGGGTATCGTCAAATGTGTCCGGGCTATCGCCAAATTTCGAATTTGTAATCGTTAGTCTGTAATCGAACTTATGTATGGGTCTGTATGTCGAACTCAACTACTATGGAGTATCTATCGCAATTCCCTTTCTTTATGCTTGATTACTTCATGAATGCGTGCGATGCCTTTCAATTTCTTTAAGCTAAACTACCCCTGCTAAATATTTAACAGGATGGTTAGACCAGCTGGCCGCCCACGTGGCCCTGCCAACGATGCACCACCCCTGCCTCCTGAGTATATGGCGGGGATGATCCAACAGTTTGAGCTGAACCGCCAGTTTATGCAAGGGCTCATGGATCAGTTCCAAAGGCCGAACATGAACTAACCACAAGGCGTGACACTGCAAGACTTCTGCCGTCTCAACCCTGCGATCTACCGCAGCTCAACTCAGCCTCTAGATGCTGATGACTGGCTCCGTGACATTTCTTATGAGCTGGAGTCTGCCAATGTGCCCCTGGCGAACTATGTCAACTTTGCCGCCTACTTTCTGAAGGGTCCCGCTGCTCACTGGTGGGACAGTCACAGGCGCTCTCAGCCCGATGGAACTATCATCACTTGGGCAGAGTTCAAGGCTGCTTTCCATGCTCGATACATTCCCGAGGGAATCATGGACCGGAAGAAGCATGAGTTCCGCAACTTGGTCCAGGGCAACAAGACTGTGGATGCTTATCAGCGGGAATTTCTGGAATTATCTCGCTATGCTGAAGAAGACATTGCGACTGATGCACGTAGGCAGGAGAAGTTCCGTGAAGGCCTCCACCCTGATATCAAGCTGACACTCCTCGGTCAGGACTATGCTAACTTCGCCACCCTGGTGAACAAGTCTATTCAGGTTGAGACTGGTCTGCAGGAATACAAAGATAGCAGCAAGCGCAACCGTGACATGGGCTCATCTTCGGGCTCATCTGCACAGAAGCGGAAGATCTGGATTCCCAACAACATGTACCATGCACCTGCTCCTACTCCGAGGCCGTCCTATGCTGCACCTCGCGTGCCTCCTCCACCACCTAGGTAGCCGAGGCTTCCAGCTCCACCGCCTCGAGTTCCTCCTTCCTGCCCTGAGGACGGGTTGTGCTTCAAGTGTGGCCGTCCAGGTCACCGTGCTAGAGACTGCAGGCAGAAACCGAATCAGCTGGCACTTCCGCAACTGGCAGTGGCAACAACCAGAACCGCAACTTCAACACTAAGCCTGCTTATGTTCGTGGTCAGGCCAACAACATTGACATGGGTCAAGCTCAAGACCAGCCTGCTACCGTGATGGGTACACTTCTCGTTAACTCAGTACCTGCTTCTGTATTGTTTGATACAGGAGCATCGCATTCCTTTATGTCGGAAAATTTTGCATACATGCATGACATTAGGAGGGAAGAGACGAACATCCCGATAGTGGTAAACACCCCTGGGGGCGAATGCCGAACCTCTGTGGTTTGCCCCCATGTTCCGGTTGAAATTGAAGGATAGAATTCTTTGCCAACCCCATCCTACTAAAGTCATCCAACATTGATCTCATATTGGGGATGGACTGGTTGAAAGCTCATACGGCATCGATCGTTTGTGCCACCAAGACCGTCCACCTCCTACACCCTTCGGATGAAGTAATAAGCTACCATGCGCATCTCATCCGTAATGCTGAGGCACGACTGTATGCTTTGAATGCATTAAATGCGTCGCCTCTGGAAGGGATTGAAAACATTCCAGTGGTCCGAGAATTCCAAGATGTCTTTCCAGAAGAACTTCCGGGGATTCCCCCTGCTCAAGTTGTCGAGTTTGTAATTGACTTGGTACCCGGTACCACTCCTATTGCCAAGCGTCCTTATAAAATGCCACCACATGAACTCCTTGAACTTAAGCAAGAAATTGACAACTCGCTCCGTGTGGGTTTCATCCGTCCGAGTTCCTCTGCTTGGGGAGCACCTTCTCTCTTTGTTAAGAAGAAGGGACAAATCGATTGGTCCAAGACTATCGTCCTATCAACCAGGCCACTATTCAGAACAAATATCCTCTCCCTCGGATAAATCATTTGTATGATCAACTTGCTGGTTCCACCGTTTTCTCTAAGCTCGACTTGAGATTGGGATACCACCAGATCCGTGTTCGCAAGGAGGATATTCCAAAGACCGCCTTTGTTACTCGATATGGATCATACGAGTACACCGTCATGTCCTTCGGCTTAACCAATGCACCGGCAACCTTCTCTCGACTGATGAATTATATATTCATGGACTACCTCGACAAATTTGTCGTGGTATATCTGGATGATATTCTGGTATTTTCGAAGAACAAAGAAGAGCATGCTGAGCATCTTCGTCTTGTACTAGATAAGCTTCGGGAGCATAAACTCTATGCGAAGTATTCCAAATGTGAGTTCTGGCTAGACGAAGTGACTTCCCTTGGTCATGTGATTTCCAAGGATGGTATTGCGGTCAACCCCGAACGAATTCAAGCTATTCTTGACTGGACTCCCCCGAAGAATGTCAAGCAAGTCAGAAGTTTTCTCGGACTCGCCCGCTATTGCCGTCGATTCGTCGAGAACTTCTCCAAGATTGCGAAGCCCTTAACCAACCTGCTTCACAAAGGTGTTAAGTATGAATGGACTGGTAAATGCCAGGAAAGTTTCCAGGCACTCAAGGACAAACTGACGTCCGCTCCAGTACTAGCTCCTCGAGATACGAAAAGGGACTTCGTCATATACTGTGATGCTTCTCGTCAAGGAATAGGTTGTGTCCTAATGCAGGATCGCAAGGTGATCGCTTATGCTTCACGTCAACCGCGTGCTCATGAAGAGAACTACCCAGTTCATGATCTCGAGCTTGCCGCAGTCATTCATGCATTGAAGGAATGGCGACAATACCTTGTCGGTAATCGCTGTGAAATCTACACCGACCATCAAAGTCTGAAGTACATGTTCACTCAACCGGAGCTGAACCTGCGTCAACAAAGATGGATGGACCGTATAGCAGATTTTGACTGTAGTATATCATATACCCCTGGCAAGGCTAACGTAATGGCTGATGCCTTAAGTCGCAAGTCATACTGCAACCACCTCCAGGTTCATCAGGTTCACGATCGTCTGCAAGAGGAATTCCGTAAGCTAAACCTCCACATTGTTCCTCAGGGTTACCTTGTTCCCCCTCCTGAAGATTGTCAAAAGATGAACCTTCGTGTTGTTAATCAGGGTTCCCTCAGTAACCTAGTGGTTGAACCGGATCTTGTGAGCTCCATAAAGAATATACAAGACTTTGACGATGATGTCGACAGGATTAAGAGCTATATTGCGAAGGGTAAACCCTCCTTTTTCACTATTGTTGAAGGTGGCGCCTTGTATTTCAAGGGTCGCCTATTCGTCCCAAATAAGAAGGAAAATCTCAGGATGACTGGGAAGGTGATGGAAGAAGCTCATGACACACCATTGTCTATTCATCCGGGTAGTACCAAGATGTACCAAGACATCCTACAAAGATTCTGGTGGCCGAATATGAAACAAGACATTGCACGCTATGTGGCAGAATGTGATATATGCCGGTGTATCAAAGCAGAACACCAAAAGCCTGCTGGAACTCTACAACCTATCTCTATTCCCGAGTGGAAATGGGACCATGTTGAAATGGACTTTGTCACTGGTTTTCCCAGATCTCAGAAAGGTAATGATGCTATTCTTGTCGTCATTGATCGACTGTCCAAAGTTGCACATTTCCTGGCCGTTAAAGAAACGATTAATGCTAGTCAGCTGGCAGATCTTTATATGTCAAGAGTTGTTTCACTTCACGGTATTCCGTTGGTAATTAGTTCGGACCGTGGCAGCTTGTTCACTTCAAAATTCTGGGAAAGTTTTCAGAAGGCTATGGGGACTCATCTGTCCTTCAGCACTGCATTTCATCCTCAATCCCAGGGACAAGTTGAACGAGTCAACCAAATTCTCGAGGACATGCTTCGAGCTTGTGTCATTTCTTTCGGTAAGAAATGGGAGGAATCTCTCCCGTATGCCGAGTTCTCTTACAACAATAGCTATCAAGCTAGTCTGAAGATGGCCCCTTTCGAAGTATTGTATGGGCGAAGGTGTCGAACTCCTCTGAATTGGTCAGAAACTGGGGAACGATCACTCTTCGGTCCGGATATTATTCAACATGCCGAAGACCAAGTCCGCATTATTCATGAGAATCTGAAGGCTGCTCGGTCTCGTCAGAAGAGTCAGTATGACCGTCATCATCAACATATGGTCTATCAACCTGGCGAAAAGGCTTATCTTCGTGTCACACCAATGAGAGGTGCACACCGTTTCGGAATCAAGGGCAAGTTAGCTCCTCGTTATATTGGTGCTTTCACTGTTCTCGAAAGGCGTGGAAGAGTGGCTTATCAATTGGAACTGCCGGCGAACCTTTCTCAGGTTCACGATGTCTTCCATGTTTCTCAGCTCCGTCGCTGCTTGAAGGACCCTATTCGAGCAGTGGATCACGATATGCTTGAGCTACAACAAGACCTCTCTTATAAAGAGCATCCGGTCCGCATTCTCGACCAAGCTGAACGTAAGACTCGTCGCAAGGTCACCAAGTTCCTTAAGGTGCAGTGGTCAAATCACTCTGAAGATGAAGCCACTTGGGAACGCGAGGATCATCTTCGTGATGAATACCCCGGCCTCTTTCCCTCTACCTCTTAATTCTCGGGACGAGAATTCTTGTTAGTAGGGGAGAATTGTGACATCCTCGACTTTTGCAACAGTAATTATTGTGATTAAGCTACAGTGATCACCCGCTAATGATGCCACGTCATCGAATTCCCATCTCAGACCCACGTTGATTCAAGTCTATCCGGATTCAAAATTTGAAAACAAAAGAAAAACTACTGTATAAGTTCATTACAAATATTAAAAGAATATGTATATGAAAGAGAGAATTAAAAGTATGTATAATAAATTGTAAAAGAAAGTATAATAAAAGAAAGTATTTAAAAAGAAAAATCAGTTAGTAAAATAAATAGGAAAGAAAGAAATAATAAAAAAAAAAAAAAAAAAGAAGAAAGCCCCCCCTGGCCTGGCTGGGCCAAGAGGCCCAACCGGCCAGGCCCCCGCGCCCCCTCCCGCTCAACCCTAGCGCCCCCTGGCAAGGGAGCCCACCTAGCTCGCTCCCTCCCCCTCCCCTTAGCGCCGCCACCCCCCCCCCCCACGCTTCCCCTCTCTCTCCCGTGACTTCCACCCCACCCCACCGACAGGAACCCCACGTCCCCCCATTCTCTCCCTCTCGGTACGTCTCCCCACAAGAGCCGAACCCCCCTGCTAATCCCCCACCGAGCTCGCCCCTCCCCTGCACTCCTCCCGCCGGCGCCCCACCGCCCCTCCGACTCCCTCTCGAGCCCCAACCCCAGGAGTCTCGTCAGCCTGCCCTGCACCGTCCTCCCCACCGGTTCCTTCCCCAACGGCCGGAGCTCACCGCCCCTCCAGATCCGGCGGCCGAGGCCCTCCCCATCTCGTCGGCCGGCTCCTTCTGGGAGGCCCATCTTCGGCGGCCCTCACCTCTACGGTGGTCGCCCCTCCCCGTCGGCGCTTCGGCCGGGGTCCTCACTGGCCACGGCGACCCCGTCACCGGGCCCCTCCCCGTCGGTCCTTCTCCGGTCCACCGCGACCCCCGCGCCACCGACGGTAACCGCCACCTCGGGCTCCTCCTCGACGGCACTGCACCATCGGCCTCCTCGTCATCCTCCACAACGGCCACCCCGAGCCTCGCCGCCCCGTTCCCCGGCAACGCCGGTGAGCCCTTTTACGGGCTCCTCCCACCCTCTCCTTCAGTTTTCCGCCCTGGTTTCGTTCCGGAAGTTAGTTCCTCGTTCCGGCGGCGTTGAGGTCTCGTAGGTGTAGTGGAGTTTGCCCCTTCCTCTCTGTTGAGAGATGAGCAGAGAGATGCCAGAGAGAGTTAAGACAAAAAGAGGGAGATAAAAACGAATGTCTTGTATTTGTGTATGTATGTAGGTATTAGATACATGTATGTATTTTGTATGTATGTTATATTATGTGTGTATACATGTTTGTGGAAAAAAGGAGGGAAAAATAAAATATATATATGTTTTTATTAATAAGATAAATAAATAAATAAATAGATATAATAATTAATTAATGAGTTAATGAATTAGTTAAATAGATATATAAGTTAATCTGTTAATTAGAATAGTTAATTAACCTAATGAGAGAATGCCACGTGGGTCCCTCATTAAATTAATCTGATTAATTAATAATTAATCTTAATAAAAACTTGTGCCTATGACGTTCGGGCCCCGCTGGTCAGTTGACCGGTCAAATGTTGATGTCAGCCTGACATCGCGATGATGTCATAATGGGATTTTATTAAATCATTTAAATCTGTTTTTAATTCCTAAATAATTAATAAAACTTTAAAAATTAATATAAAATAATCCTAAGTCAGATCAAAATAATTTCAACATGAAAGTTGATCAGCAGATCGAGACGAACCCGGATACACGGACCGTTCGTCTGTCACGCGTCCCTAGCATAGCAAACTTGGAACTTTTCCATCGTTTCCAGTTTAACCGGTAGTAGCCCGAGACCCGGAAAATATCGTCAGATATTCTTCCGACCCGTCTATGACGGATGTTGCTGCGTTAGCTCATGTCTAGCCTGCATCTTGCCATGTCATGCTTTGTGTTGCATCGGTGCTATTATTTATTGTTTCTTCCCCCTCTTCTTACCGGTAGACCCCAAGACTGACGCTGCTGCCGGGTACATCTACGACCCTGCCGATCAGTCCTTTGCCGCAGAGCAGCAAGGCAAGCAAACCCCCCTTGATCATTCCTATATCGCCTATGTCTTTCTTCCTACTTCTTGCATTAGTATTTTGCTACTGTTGTAGTTAGCTCCTATATCTGATGCATAGCCTGTTTTTGATGAACTGCTACTTTCAGTCATGTACCTTTAATATGCTTAGTATAGGTGGAGTAGTCATCCCCTCTGACCCCGTAGTTCACTTGCCCCGCTTGTTTTCAAATCTCGATCTCTGATCGACGAGCCAGACCCGACACAGCACATTCACCCCCCTTTGTTGTATGACGCTACAGAGATACTATCGGGTACCGAGGGTGACACCTCACTAAGTACTCCTAATGATATCTCTGTAGTATAGCTAGTCGGTCGTGGTTATCGAGGGTGATTCCTCTTTCACCATTCCCGATGACGCCTCTTTCGTGCAACCCCGCGAGTGTGGGACCCCCGAGGGTGATTCCTCTAAGCCCACCTTGACGGGTACATCGTTCAGAGTCCAACGAGGGTGATACCTCGGATTCCCCCCCCCCCCCACGATGTTACAACCACACAGTTACTCGACCATGTTACTGGGATCATTGGTGATTAGTTGTAAGACGGGTGGATTCCCGTGAGACTGTGTTGCTGGCCTAATTAAAATGCTAATGGATTTGGGTATTTGATCTGGGTTGGTCGGAGACCTTTTCGCACTAACGGGCTACGCGGGAAGAATTATGGGTACTCGGCGTCGCGGTATCAGCCGAAGCTTTTCAGATGCCAGCAATGTAGCGGCGCGCGCCCGAGTGGTCTCGAGATGCATCGCGCTTGTGATTAAGGGATGCTAGGACTGACGTCGGCCGCCCACGCCACGTGCAGGAGCGTGAAGGGGAACTGGGCCCACGAACCCTTTGTGCTTAGGATTTAGACCGGCGGGCTGGCCTCTCTGATTAGTCTTAGGTGGGGCTGCGACGTGTCGATATTCCGAGGCCGGGCAGGACCCAGAAAAGTATGTCCGGCCAGAGTGTTATCGGGCGTGACGGGACATGTGGTGCGCCCGTGTAGGGATGAAAATTAACTATTCGGATAGCCGTGTCCACGGTTACAGGACGACTTGGAGTTGTGCCCCGATCTTATACAACTACAATTGTTACTTAACTGTAATTAGTTTGCCTCGGGATTGCTTCCTCGCAGGGAGTCGAGGGAGGATCTTTAGGCGTGACCTCACTTTAATATTGCTGCAACAATATGACTATTAACGTGTTACCCCTGTTCTACTCTCGTCTATTGCTGCAAGACCCTGAAGATGCTAGTCTTCGATAGGACGAGGCCTTCTCTCTCTATTCTCGCATTTCTGCAGTCAATCCACATATACACCCCCCTTCTTTGATACTGATGCATAATTAGAATAGTTCTGATGTAAGACTTGCGAGTACTTTGGATGAGTACTCACCGCTGCTTTGCTCCCCCCTTGTTCCCTTGATCCATTTGCTGCGACCAGATGATGGAGCCCAGGAGATGGAGGTCCCCGCCACCGACGACTGCTACCCCCGACGGTGCCTACTATTACGTGGAGGCCGCTGATGATCAGGAGTAGTTAGGAGGTTCCCAGGCAGGAGGCCTCGCCTCGTTCGATCGTTGTATCTTTTGTGCTAGCCTTCTCTAAGGCACCCCTTGTTTTATGTCTGTACTCAGATATTTGTTGCTTCCGCTGACTCGTGTGTTTATTGAGCTTTCGTATTCTAGCCCTCGAGGCCCCTGGCTTGTAATATGAAGCTGATGTTATTTTATTTGTGTCTAGAGTTGTGTTGTGGTATCTTCCCGTGAGTCCTTGGGTTTGATCGTACGCATTTGCGTGTATGATTAGCGTACGATTAAGCCGAGGGCGTCACAGATACCTTGGTTCTCAAACTGAGGGAAATACTTACCGCCGCTGTGCTACATCACCCTTTCCTCTTCAAGGGAACACCAACGCAAGGCTCCAAGGCCGCGGGGGAATCCTTTGCATATTTGCCAAGGAAATCCCTATAGTGTTGCATTGACAGTCCCACATGGCGGCGGGGACCCGTTGTAGGAAAACGTTGCATGGGAAACAAAAAATTTCCTACGCACACGAAGGCCTATCGTGGTGATCATCATCTACATACCCTTGTAGATCGCTAAGCGGGAATCATTTAATAAACGCGGTTGATGTAGTGGAACATCTTCCGCGATTCAAATCGCCGCCGTCCCACGATTCGTCCTGAACTAGCGCCGAACGGATGACACCTCCACGTTCAGCACACGTATAGCTCGATGACGATCTTCACCTTCTTGATCCATCAAGAGAGACGAAGAGGTAGCTGAATTCTCCGGCAGCACAACGGCGTGGCGGTGATGATGGTGGAGCTACTCCAGCAGGGCTTCGCCGTGCCGTACCGATCTAGCTACGAGGTGTCACGAAGTAGTGGAGGGAAAGAGGGCTGCACAAAGGCTTGAGGTGCAAAACCCCTAAAACCCTCCACTATATATAGGAGGAACCAAGGGGAGGGTGGCTTGCCTCCTACTCCAAGAAGGAGGCTTCGGCTGAGGCAAGGAGGGAGGAGTCCTCCTCCAATTCGGTTTGTAGGACTCCTTCCTATCTTGTCCACCTCCTTCCTTTTTTTCCTTCTTTTTTTTTGCCTTGGCAGAAATATCCTTATTGGGCTGGCCTCACCAGCCCACTAAGGGCTGGTGCGCCACCCATGGGCCTATTTGGTTCTCTCCTGGGTGGGTGGCCCCTCCCGGTAAAACCTCGGAACCCATTCGTCACTCTCGGTACTTTACCGGTAATGCCCAAAAGTTTTCCGGAAGCCAAATGCAACAATCCTACATATCAATCTTTGTTTCCGGACCATTCTGGAGACTCTTGTGACGTCCAGGATCTCATCCGCGACTCCAAACAACATTCGGTTACCAACATCAATAATTCAATTATACATAAAACATCACCGATCCTTAAGTCTGCAGACCCTGTGGGTTCGAGAACTATGTAGACATGACCGAGACACTCTCTGGTCAATATACAATAGCGGGACCTGGACGTCCATATTGGATTCTACATATTCTATGAAGATCTTATCGGTTGAACCTCTATGTCATGGATTCACATAATCCCGTATATCATTCCCTTTATCCTTCGATATGTTACTTGCCCGAGATTCGATCGTCGACATCGACATATCTATTTCAATCTCGTTACCGGCAAGTCTATTTACTCATTCCATAATACAAGATCCCGTGGCTAACTCTTTAGTCACATTGCTTGCAAGGCTTGTTTGTGATGTTGTATTACCGAGTGGGCCCCGAGATACCTCTCCATCACACGGAGTGACAAATCGCAGTCTTGATCCATGCTAACTGAACGGGCACCTTCGGAGATACCTGTAGAGCACCTTTATAGTCACCCAGTTACGTTGCAACATTTTATACACACAAGGCATTCCTCCGGTGTGAGTGAGTTACATGATCTCATGGTCATAGGAATGTATACTTGACATGCAGAAAACAATAGAAACAAAATGACACGATCATATGCTACGTTTATAGTTTGGGTCTTGTCCATCACACCATTCTCCTAATGATATGATCATGTTATCAAGTGACAACACTTGTCTATGGCTTGGAAACCTTAACCATCCTTGATCAACAAGCTAGTCAACTAGAGGCTCACTAGGGACATTGTTTTGTCTATATATCCACACATGCATTTATGTTTCCATTCAATACAATTATAGCATGGATAATAAACAATTATCTTAAAATAGGAAATATAAAATAACTATTTTATTATTGCCTCTAGGGCATATTTCCAACACCCATCTGGTGGTGGATGTTTTTAGGAGGGGGAGATTATGGAGGTGAAGCCGGATCCTACAAGACTCGATGGTTGTTGGGCGGGGTTTGGCGGTCGACGGTAGTTGGGAGGGGCGGGCCATGATGTGGCAGCAGCTACGCCTGGGAGGGGCGGCGTGGCTCCACTAGAAGGTTGACGAGGGGGGAAATCTTGTGGTGGCACGGGACGGGAGGTAGCACAGCAGCGCGGGGTGGGAGGTGGCGCAGCGGCGCGGCGGTGTGTGGAAGAAGGTTGTGCAATGGCGGGGTGGGACGAGCCACCATATATATATATATATATATATATATAGAGAGAGAGAGAGAGAGAGAGAAGAAATTATGATCAATTTACAAATAAATTACATTTAAAATACAAAGAGTTACATTTATATTGAATCACTACGTAAATTTTGAGAAAAGAAAAACAAAAATATAGGTCACAAGACCAGGAAAAAATTTAAGTTCTTGTATTTTTCCTACGTAAAATACAGGAGGGTGAAGAATAACTATTCCTCACCCAGGATGACGAATAGCGCGACCCTATGGTGGGTCTATTCTAATAACACCCCTTAAGACCTTATTCTTTCGCGGCGGCCTCGGGGCACCGCGGCAGCTCCCTCCCCGCCTTCTTTCGCGGCGGCGGCCTCGTAGCGCCGTCCCCCCTCCCTTCCCAGCCTTCTACCAGAAGAACGGCCTGTGAGCACCTCCCCTCCTGTCCTTCTGTGGCGCCGACAACCTGGGAGTGATGCCGGTCTACCCCTCCCGACCTCGTCACGCGGAGGTGGTGGCCTGGGGGCACAACCGCCCCTCCTCTCCACGCCTTCTCCCGTAGCGGAAGACAACTCCCGCCCGCATACCGGTGGCGCCGCCGCCAAGCTCCTCCGGGCCTTGTTCCACGACATTGAGCACTACATCTCCAATTAAGTGTACTTCATCATATGTGGATTGGTCCTGCCTCAACGTATCACAAATTCAGCAAAGGGAACTTTGCACAAGGTTTGTTCATCCAGCGCAGCTTCTTGGATGACGGTGCAATGACCTAGAACAAAAATCCTCCGTCTCCACTCACAATGAGCAACGTCCACAACGTTCATGAACTCCTAAAGGGCCGCAAAGGGAACTTCCTCCTGCAAACGTAAGGAAGCTTTGAAACACAAGGTAAGCAATGTGGTTGCTTCAGTTCACCCTTCTAGATGATGCAGTCCGCGTGCATTAGTTTGAAGTGCCTTCTAAAAAAATGTAGTTACTACGATTCAGTTCGTTCTAACTAACAATGCACTTTCTCGATTATACACTATGGTTATGTAGGTTCACTATTCAAAACAAAGCAGTACAGTTACTTAATTTACCCTTCTGGATGATGCAGTCCTAGTGCATTAGTTTGGAGTGCCCTTTTAAATAAAATACAGTTCCTACGATTCAGTTCGTTCTACGAAACAATGCAGCCCGTCCATTTTTGTGCAGAAATGACGTTCACCAGAAACAAAGTGCCGCACATAATTGACAACCCAGATACCATCAAGAATCAAGCTTTTTCCAGAAGAGAAACTGGCTGGGTTACGCGTGATATACCTCGAGGATTCTTCACGACAACAAACAAGGTGCAATACTCTCCAGAAGAAGATTTTTTCCATGAAGAAGAGGCAGACGAAGATGGCGATGATGTTACCATCATGTGGGAGGGTGCTCAACAACATAATGATGAAGACGATGACAATGAAGATGAGCCAATAACAGTTCTCAAACCAGAGTACAAACACGAGTCAAATACATTTCGACAGCATGTCCGAACAAACAACAATGATGTGGTTGACCATGATGTTGCAGAAAACGATGATTACAATGATGTGCCACCGCTCCAGCAATTTCAAATGAATCCATTGAGACATCACCACAACATTGGATTACCACCATGTCCACCTGCCGCACCCCAAAGCAGAGCTCAGGTCCGAGAAACATAGCTCTGAATGCACCTATTGAAATAAGTGCAACACTGCAACCAACAAGGGTTCCTCGGTCAGAAGTCAACGACAGGTACAAGTCCTCCTCACTAAGGATGCCTCGGTCAGAAGTCAACGGCAGGTACATGTCCCCCTCACTACTGCCACCATGAGATCCTCAACTACACAGATCTATTATAACCCCACCAGGTCCAATACAACTAGGCGAGCTGCAAACACCAACGGATGAATGACATTACACACATGTAAGTTGTCCTGAAAAAATAATAATAATAGTTGCAGTACATTGAGATAACATTGCAATGCACACTCACATTTAATGTGATGTTTGGCCTAACATCTAATATAGTGGACTCTTGTGAAAACTTAGTAACACTTAAGTGCTTTCTTAACTCGTAAGCACTCCTTGTATTTTAACAAAACAATGCACTTTGTCTCATAGAGAAATGCGAAAATTAATGCAGGATAAATACATGTCGTTAACCCTCATATGTGCCGCTGGAATAAAGTTCACCTCGTATGACAGTGCATGGGACTTTTACAACACTTATGCAAGATATGCAGGGGTTTGACATACATGAGAGGTAAAAACACAAGACAAATGCCTACATTGTCTGCTCAAGAGAAGGGACACACAAGAAGAGGATGGACGATTATGAATGAAAATGCGACAAGACATCCAAAAGGATTGGCTGCAAAGCAGGGATTAGAGTCAAAAAGAGGAAGAATGAGACCTTTGGGATAGAAAGGCACTACTAGAATTCAGAATTTTGTTGTCTGCTTGGCCTTTGCCGTCTGCTGACACATGGCAAAGGTACTCTTTGCCGTCAGCTGACACAGTGCTGACGGCAAAGAGGTGGCTGATGGCAAAACTTTATTTTGCCGTCGGCCACCTCTTTGCCGTCCGCTGGCGGACGGCAAAGAAGCAATGCGTGGACGGCAAAGGGAGGGAGGACGACAAAGCCCCCCCCCAAACGGCCGAAACCCCTCCCCTTTGTCGTCTGCCTGGGGGCCTTTGCCGTCCGCCTCGGAGCGCGGCGGACGGCAAAGGGGACGACGGCCCACCAACCCAACCCCCACCCGATGCCCCCCGGGACCTTTGCCGTCTGCCTGGGGGGCCTTTGCCGTCTGCCTGGGAGCGCGGCGGACGGCAAAGGCCCACCAAATACACTCATGCCCGCCCCCCTCCAACCGACACTTCCCGCCCACCCCTGCTCGAATCCCCCACAGCGCACGCCGCCGCGTGCCCTGCGCCACCTGCCCTAGGTACACATACGTGGCCGTAGGGATGGATGCCTTCCCCTGTACTCTCGATCCATATAAAGAACATCCACAAGGGCAAGGATGGGAGCTGGCTGAACTTTGTAGTGCCAAAACTGTTCTGAATGCTCAACTTTAATTTCCAAGGCTTGATTTAATTGTGCCTTGGTTCGGCCTAAGTATAGTTGGCTAAATCTATCTGTTTCCTAATTGTAACAATATGTGTAGTTTAGGATTGTTGGCATTTAGAAGCTCCTGCTTGTTTCCATTATGACTAGTTCTTCATATGAAATTTCAACTAATTCCAGAGTTCATGAAATATAACTGATGCTAATATCAAGTCGTTGCCGAGAAGAAGGCAACATCTCTTACATATGTATTTGTGCTGATTTTGCTGAATCCATTACTTATTTGTCCTGAATATACTAAAGTCAGGGAGTTTTGTGTGGCTGATACTAGTAATGTAGTTCGATTTTCAGTTGTGTGGAATCTCAAACTGTTGTTGTTTTGCCTCTGGTTCTAATTCGCTTTGTTGTCGATGTTTCTGTGCCAGCGCAGGCTCGTGGTGAAGAACTGCAAAGCGGAGCAGGACCCCAACAAGCATGAAGAAGATGCTCGTCTTCCACGCCGCCCACAGTAACAAGAAGCTTCATGTGTGGTAGTGGATGGCATTTTTCTTGTCCTTCTTGTGCATATCTTTCACCCCATGCATATATGTGTTCAATTTTTGATTTATTGTTCCGATTGTAACTACACACACTATCTTTCCAAATCCATGCCCGCGTAGCTTTTACCCCATCTGAACCACATTGTCTAGCAAGACATGTCTTCATTTAGTTATTAGCAAACTTGACATGTTATATGTTAATATACAACACCAAATTTGTTTGTCTTACAATAGTTAGATTTTTTCTGAATATAACTTGAGTGCCTGGTTTCTTTTTTCATTTCCATGATCAATTTAATTAGAGTTGCACATGTCAGTATACTATACATCAAAAAAAAAATCTTAGCTAGTGTGAGAACATTTTAGTCACTCCATAAACACAATACTGGTTAGTGTTAGTCATACTATTTATGTACATTTAATTTGCTGTCAATTTTTGCTTCTAAGTTATTGGATCCCTCATTGACCATTGTTTGATGTTGTGTACACATTCTTATTCTTATATGTTCATTCTTATTTTTTGCATAGGTGAAGTGCGAATCCAAGTCTGAAATGTGAAGCATATCAACAAAGAGTAGTATATTATGTGTTGTAATTGTAGGTTAATTTGGGCTGTAGTATATTGTAATAGACTAATGTAGTGTTGTTTTGGACGAATTTCATTTGCTCTTTGGATTGTTTGAAATAATGATTGTGTATGTAATTTGTATACCCGTGAAAGGAAAACCGGACAAGGGGTTCAAGTTATAATGGTTTGATAAGTTTCAAAATTTTGATGCTTGGGACCGATTTTGATTCCCATTTGACTAGTGGCCCCTACTTTAAATGGAAAAGAAACAAAAGAAAATTTACAAGTGGGTTGGAAAAAGGCTCAGCCCAAAAAAATACGAAATGTAAAAGGCTGCGGCCCAAAAAATAAAAGGTTGTTGGGCTTGGCCCATGTAGCTGATCAAAATTGAAAGAAAAAAGACAAGAAATAAGCTGAATTAATGGGCTTGGCCCATATAAGCACCGAATTGGACCGGGCTGATTCTATGCCATGTCAGCTTGCCATGTTAGATCTGAAGTGGTGTGGGCAGATTGCTAGTGACCAAAATAATTTCAATGCTTTCATTTGGTCGTAAAATCCTACGACGATTTGAGCAGAAAGGTCGTTATAGTTCATTACAGACCCTCAGCTTTTGACCGTTCGTTTTTGGTCGTAAAAAGGTCGCAAATGGAAATCAACGACCATTCGGTGACCAATATTGAAGGTCGTTAGTTGACATATTTCTTGTAGTGAATTTTAAGGCCTCATAATCAATTGAGGTATTCAATATGGAACTAGGTCATAATCAACATCACTCGATACATGAGCATGAACCATGGACATAACATATGGGTGGAATAGTGTATGGAAAAAGAAAGTATTGACCGGCTGAAGGGGCGAAGTCTAACTAGGCGCAGTGGATACACTCGGATATACAAGTTCAAGCCCCACTCGGAAGTGGTAACAGCCCTACGTCTCGAACGCTGAGGCTGATGTTTTCTTATTGGGTATGAAAGATTACAAGGTGTTGAACCCTTGAGCTGGGGCACGGGAGTGGCTTATATAGTTGCTGACTTGCCCGGCTGAGCTTCATTACAAGGTAATTAATGCTAATAAATAGGGACGTTATTAGAAACTGCAGTCAGTAACGCGGGCCTTCGCTGCACTTCATGTGATGGATAAGTCCTTAGCCGTTGCAGCCTCTTCGGTGCCTTAACCTTGATGTGGTATGTGTGCCAGGATGCATCCGACTGACATGAGGTGATCCGAGTGACTCCAGGCGGGCCGAGTGACGGTTGCTAAACTGAGTGAGGTCGAGGCTACAACGGTGACTTTAAGGACACTGACATCCGTAAGGCTTCCGATGTAGGCCTATGGAAGCAGGTCCGTAGGCCTACCCCAGATGTACAATCCCATCACCCATCAATATATATCAATGCGAGGAGTAGGGATTGCCATGAAACGGATGCACTATAGCCATAAGTGTATGAAAGCTCAATGAAAGCTAAGTGGGTGTGCATCGAGCTTGCTTGCTCATGAAGAACTTGGTCATTCGAGGAGTCCCAACATCGGAATATGCAAGCCAAGTTCTATAATGAAATTTTCCAACTAGCATATAAAGATGACAACTCTTGATACTCTCTATATGAAAAACATGGTGCTTTCTCTAAGCACAAGTGTGAAAAAAGAGGTAGTAGCATTATCCCTTCTTTGTTTTCTCTCATTTGTTTCCTTTTTTTCTTTTCTTTCCCTTTTTTCATTTTCTCTTATTTTCTTTCTTTTTTCTATTTTTTTGACGGGATTACCATCCCGACTTTTGGGGGAATCGTAGTCTCCATCATCCTTTCCTTATTGAGACAGTGCTCTAATTATGATGAATATCACACTTCTATCTACTTGCAACTCGATATAACAACACAATGATGATGAAAGAAATGACTCTATATGAATTCCTTTGGCTGTGTACCAGGATGTGCAATGATCTAGCAAAACAGGTAAATAATGATGAACGATGTCTTTGCAACGAATGCTATGTCAGCTGCATGATCATGCAAAGCAATAGGACGACGAACACACAAGTCATCATGGTGTGACCACCCCCTAGGATCGCCCTGTTGGCTTGGCACCACTCCATGTGGCGTCTCCCTCCCGAGCTTCCTAGTCTTTTTTTATCCAGAAAAAAACAATAAATAGTTTCATTGTATTTGGACTTCGCTTGGTACTCATTTCGTGCAAAGCCAAAAACTCGCAGAAAACAACAACTTGCACTAGGCATTGGATTAATAGGTTAGCTCCCAAAAATGATATAAAATAGCATATAAAGTACTCCCTCCGTCCCAAAATAAATATCTTAATTTTATACTAGCTCTAGTATAAAGTTATACTAAGCTTAAAACATTTATTTTGAGGCGGGGGTATCAAAGAATGATAATATAATAGCATGAAACAATTAAAAATTATGGATACGTTGGAGACGTATCAGTGTCGAGTCATTAGCAGTTTTCAGTGTATTAATCATTCTTAGGAATAGATACTTGACATGAAGAAAGTTGTAGCAATAAAATAAGTGATACAGTAAAATGATTTGCTTACGTTGGGTCTAGTTAATCACATCATTTTCCTAATGACATGATCCCGTTATCAAATGACAACTTATGTCTATGGTTAGGGAACCTTAACCATCTTTTACCAACGAGCTAGTCTAGTAGAGACTCAATAGGGACACGGTATTGTTTATGTATCCACACATGTATCTAAGTGTCTAGTCAATACAATTCTTGCATGGATAATAAATATTTATAATGAAAAGGGAAATATGGTAATAACTAATTTATTATTGCATCTATGGCATATTTCAACAGATATCATACTGGAAGTGTAATATGTACTATGTGGTCCACTTCCTGCGTTTGAGGCACATGAAGTACACTTTTTTAGCATAAATGCTTTTCGCATTTTAAATTAGATACGAGCGGTTCACAAATAGCAGTTCACAATCATGTTTGTTGATGTATTAATTTATTTACTTGTCATGTGTTTTGTATACGCATTTATTTACGTGTGTTGTCTTTATGATTGCATATGAACTTACATACATTGATGAATATCTTTCGCACTTCCAAGCACAATTGGAAAGTAGATTAACCACCTTTAGAAGTACGAACAAGGACATTTAATAGGTGAACTTTCAAGACTAGATAAGTCACTTGCAAAAACAATAAGTTATTTTTATATTTATATTTTACAAATATGTGCATCCAATATTCTATTACACACAAATTCGTCAGAAAAATGCACCTAATTAGTGATGGGAAAAGCGCCGCCTAAAATCAGGCCTGAAAGTCACCAAAGTTACTAGAGGGAGGTAGGACAGGGTGAAATTAGCGAGTGACAGTTTCTGTCTGAAAATTGATCTTAGAAAACCGTTTATTTTACACTAGTGTTTTCGTCATAGAATAACACATATTTTGTAGTGAATGTAGGTTTACCTTGCATGTTGTTATAACATTGCTTCCAATAGATCGCCTTACTTCGCGGTCATGATTGATTTTATTCATCAAGGGTGCAACGAAGCATTTGGTATAAAAAAAGGACAAGATTGGAAGTAATTGTTTTATTCATCAAGGGCTTGAACCTCGATATACCATGTGTTGTGCCACTAGTCTCCTCATTTAATGCACTATCTACTATAAATTCCATGTACTCCCCCTCATACCATTGTTAGGATCGATGGAACGTCCCTCGACCTGACGTTTCTCAAGATCGAGAAAATCTAGTTCTAACTAATCTCTTGGAAATATTATTGGCATAATAGGTCGAGAACATCATTAAAAGAATTATTGTTTTAATATATTTTTTATTTATTGGAAGCGTAATAGGTTCGCAGATACATGAGCATCTTAGATATCTACGAATTTCAATTTCTCTTTAAATTTTTAATATTTTTAAAATTGTACTCTACACATCCATGCCTAGATGGGCCTCTAAGAAGAATCATCTCTAAGGCTACATTAACAGGTTTTCACCATATTAAACAACTTGCCCTTCTAAAGAAAAAAACCAACATCCTTGTTTACAACTAATGTCAGGAATCTCATCAAAATTTTGAAACATCTTTTATAAAAAAATAAAAATAAAATAAAAAAGAAAGTCAAGAACTAATCAAATCGTGAGTCCTAGGAAATGTTGGCAAGCATTTCTTACAACACATTGTTAATTTAGTTATAAGATCGAGGGAATCCAAGAACATTGCAAATACGAGGCATGTTATGGAGGTTGTTGATGAAACACAATGATATCTATATATAAATACACTATTCTTCCTAATTTTAAGGCCTCATAATCAATTGAGGTCTTCAATATGGAACTAGGTCATAATCAACCTCACTCAATACATGAGCATGAACCAAGGACATAACATATGGGTGAAATAGAGTATGGTGGTAGATATAAAAAAGTAGTAAAGGTGGAAAAAGAAAGTATTTACCGGCTGAAGCGGCGAAGTCTAACTAGGCGCAACGGATACACTCGGATATACGAGTTCAGGCCCCACTCGGAAGTGGTAACAGCCCTACGTCTTGAGCGCTGAGACTAATGTTTTCTTATTGGGTATGAAAGATTAAAAGTTGTTGAACCCTTGATCTGGAGCACGGGAGTGGCTTATATAGTTGCTGACTTGACCGGCTGAGCTTCATTACAAGGTAATTAATGCTAATAAATAAGGAAGTTATTAGAAACGGCAGCCTGTAACGCGGGCCTTCGCTGCACTTCATGTGATGGATAAGTCCTTACCCGTTGGAGCCTCTTCGGTGCCTTCACCTTGATGTGGTATGTGTGCCAGGATGCATCCGACTGACACAAGGTGATCCGAGTGACTCCAGGCAGGCCGTGTGACGATTGTTGAACTGAGTGAGGTCGAGGCTACAACGTTGACTTTAAGGACACTGATATCTGTAAGGCGTCCTATGTGGGCCTAGGGAAACAGGTCCGTAGGCCTACCCCAAATGTAAAATCCTATGACCTATCAATATATATCAATACGAGGAGTAGAGATTGCCATGAAACGAATGCACTATAACTATAAGTGTATGAAAGCTCAATGAAAGCTAAGTGGGTGTGCATCGAGCTTGCTTGCTCACGAAGAACATGGTCATTTGAGGAGGCCCATCATTGGAATATGCAAGGCAAGTTCTATAATGAAAATTTACAACTAAAATATAAAAATGACAACTCGTGATACTCTCTATATGAAAAACATGGTGCTTTCTCTAAGCACAAGTGTGAAAAAGAGGTAGTAGCACTATCCCTTCTTTGTTTTCTCTCATTTGTTTCATTTTTTTCTTTTCTTTCCCTTTTTTTATTTTCTCTTTTTTTCTTTCTTTTTTCTATTTTTTCTCTCTGGATTACCATCCCGACTTTTGGGGGAATCATATTCTCCATCATCCTTTCCTTATTGAGAGAGTGCTCTAATTATGATGAACATCACACTTCTATCTACTTGCAACTCGATATAACAACACAATGATGATGAAAGAAATGACTCTATATGAATTACTTTGTTTATGTACCAGGATGTGCAATGATCTAGCAAAACATGTAAATAATGATGAACGATGTCTTCGCAACGAATACTATGTCACCTACATGATCATGCAAAGCAATATGACGACGAACACACAAGCCATCATGGTGTGACCACCCCCTGGGATAGCCCTGTTGGCTTGGCACCACTCCATGTGGTGTCTCCCTCCGGAGCTTCCTAGTCTTTTTTATCCAGAAAAAACAATAAATAGTTTCGTTGCATTTGGACTTCGTTTGGTACTGATTTCGTGCAAAGCCAAAAACTCTCAGAAAACAACAACTTGCACTAGGAACTCGATTAATAGGTTATTTCCCAAAAATGATATAAAATAGCATATAAAGTACTCCCTCCATCCCAAAACAAATGTCTTAACTTTGTACTAGCTCTAGTACAAAGTTATACTAAGCTTGAAACATTTATTTTGAGACGGGGGTATCAAAGAATGATAATATAATAGCATGAACCAATTAAAAATTATAGATACGTTGGAGACGTATCAGTGTCGAATGATTAGCAGTTTTCATTATATTAATCATTCTTAGGAATAGATACTTGACATGAAGAAAGTTGTAGCAATAAAATAAGTGATACAATCAAATGCTATGCTTACGGTTTGGTCTAGTTAATCACATCATTTTCCTAATGACATGATCCCGTTATCAAATGACAACTTATGTCTATGGTTAGGAAACCTTAACCATCTTTTATCAACGAGCTAGTCTAGTAGAGACTCAATAGGGACACAATATTGTTTATGTATCCACACATGTATCTAAGTTTCTAGTCAATACAATTCTAGCATGGATAATAAATTTTTACAATGAAAAGAAAAATATGATAATAACTAATTTATTATTGCATCTACGGCATATTTCAACAGATATCATACTGGAAGTGTAGTATGTACTATGTGCTCCACTTCCTGCGTTCGAGGCACATGAAGTACACTTTTTTTAGCATCAATCCTTTTCGCATTTTAAATTAGATACGAGCGGTTCACAAATAGCAGTTCACAATCATGTTTGTAGATGTATTAATTTATTTACTTGTCGTGTGTTTTGTATACGCATTTATTTACGTGTGTTGTGTTTATGATTGCATATATACTTACATGCATTGATGAATATCTTTGGCACTTCCAAGCACAATCGGAAAGTAGATTAACCACCTTTAGAAGTACGAACAAGGACATTCAACATGTGAACTTTCAAGACTAGATAAGTCAGCTGCAAAAACAATAAGTTATTTTTCAATTTATATTTTATAAATATGTGCGTCCAATAATTTTTTACACACAAATTCATCATAAAAATGCACCTAATTAGTGATGGGAAAAGGGCCGCCTAAAATCAGGCCTGAAAGACACCAAAGTTACTAGAGGGAGGTAGGACAGGGTGAAATTAGCGAGTGACAGTTTCTGTCTGAAAATTTATCTTAGGCAACCGTTTATTTTACACTAGTGTTTTCGTCATAGAATAACACATATTTTATAGTGAATGTAGGTTTACCTTGCATGTTGTTATAACATTGCTTCCAATAGATCGCCTTACTTCGCGGTCATGATTGATTTTATTCATCAAGGGTGCAACGAAGCATTTGGTATAAGAAAAGAGCAAGATTGGAAGTAATTGTTTTATTCATCAAGGGCTTGAACCTCGGTATACCATGTGTTGTGCCACTAGTCTCCTCATTTGATGCCCTATCTACTATAAATTCCATGTACTCCCCCTCGTACCATTGTTAGGATCGATGGAACGTCCCTCGACCTGATGTTTCTCAAGATCGAGAAAATCTAGTTCTAACTAATCTCCTGGAAATATTATTGGGATAATAGGTCGAGAACATCATTAGAAGAATTATTGTTTTAATATATTTTTTATTTATTGGAAGCGTAATACGTTCGTAGATACATGAGCATTTTAGATATCTACGAATTTCATTTTTTTTCTTTAAATTTTTACTATTTTTAAAATTGTACTCTACACACCCATGTCTAGATGGACCTCTAAGAAGAATCATCTCTAAGGCTATATTAACAGGTTTTCACCATATTAAACAACTTGCCCTTCTAAAGCAAAAAACCAACATCCATGTTTTCAACTAATGTCAGGAACTCATCAAAATTTTGAAACATTTTTTATTAAAAAAAGCAAAATAAAATAAAAAAGAAAGTCAAGAACTAATCAAATCGTGAGTCCTAGGAAATGTTGGCAAGCATTTCTGATAACACATTGTTATTTTAGTTATAAGATCGAGGGAATCCTAGAACAGTGCAAATACGAGGAAGGTTATGGAGGTTGTTGATGAAACACGATGATATCTATCTATAAATACACTATTCTTCCTAATTTTAAGGACTTGTAATCAATTGAGGTCTTCAATATGGAACTAGGTCATCCGATTTTGATAGGTCAACAATTTCTAAAGATTTCTTACTCGATTCTTTTGATTCACTATGCTCCTTAATTGCACTATCCTCCTCAACTTTGGAGGCCACACTATCAATTTTGGTCTTCAATTTGAAATTGTGTCACCTGATTTTAAGTAGGTCAACAATTTCTCAAGGAGCTCTTTTATTCAAACCTCTTAGTTCACTATGCTTTTTAGTTTTGAAGCTCTCCCATTCGATTGAGATATTTAATTTTGAATTTGGTTCACGATATTGACAGGGTCCACGATTTTTCAAATCAATCGACTACAACCAGCATATAAAACATATCACACGCACACCCTCTCGCCACCTAGGAAAAAATACTAATATGTGATACTACCACACCAATATAGCACATGCAACCACTCACACAAATAATTTTCACACATAAGTATGGGTTGATTTGTAGATAACATTCAGTCACACTACAAAAGGCCCACTATATATGACAATGCATTATAAATAAACAGAAAACACTCGATGCCAAAGAAATTATTCACTCTATTACAAAATATAAAATGTATTAATTCCTTGAAAAGTCAATTTTCTTTAACTATGACCAAGTTTAGAGCCAAAAAATATCAACGTCCAAAATACTAAATAAATGAAATATGAAAATTAATTTCATGATTAATCTAATGATACTAATTTGATATTATGTATATTGATATATTTGTTTACAAATTTAGTCAAACCTAACACTTTTCAAGAAACTAACACAACCTATATATTGAATCAGTGGGAGTAAATTTTCGATGGAAATCCAACAATAGTAACGGCGAAGCAAAGCGGGCCCACCATTCTAGTTAATATACTATGCTCCCTAGTTTGTAAGACCTCTTAGTCGATTGATGTCCTCAATTTGGAATTTGGTCTCACGATACTGATCGGTTCAATAATATTATTTTTCTCAAGGAGCTCTTTCATTCGATTGTTTAATTCACTATGCTCCCAAATTTTATGGCCTCGTAATAAATTGAGGTATTCAGTTCAAAATAGGGTCACATGATTTTGACCGGGTCAACAATTCGATTTTTCTCAAGCTCTTCATCCAATTCTTTTAGCTCACTATGCTCCTAAATTTTGGAGCTCTCCCATTCGATTGAGTTACTCAATTTTACTTTGCTTCATCATTTTGACCGAGTCAACGCTTATTCAAATCAATCAGTAACAACCGGCCTAAAAACATATCAACCCTGCGCACTCTCTCATCCCGTAGAAAAAAAATATATTGATATATGATGTTGTAAAAATCAATATTGTACATGCAACAGCTGAAGAAAAAATTACTCATATATGTATGGGTTGATTAGCAAATAACACAAAATTACACCGCGAAAAGTCCATAAAAACACTGCATTATAGCTCAGAAAATAGCACACTTCATCATCTCCCCACTCTCAAACCAAAACACCCTTTGTTTCAAAATATAATGTGTTTTGGTTTTTAAAATGTAAAACCTCTTTAAGTTTGACGGAGTTCAGAGCCAAAAACATCGACATCCACAATGCTAAACAAATAAAATATGAATATTCATTTATAATGAATCTAATGGTACTGGTTTGATATTAAGGATATTGATATATTTCTGTACCATTTTCTTGAAATTTAAAAGGTTATAAACTAACAAAACTTATATTTTGAAATGGAGAAGTATAAAATTATGAAAACTCAACAACATATAATTGCAGCGAACTGCACTGAAACCTTCTAATCCTATACATACCGGCCTGAGTCAACATGAGAAAAGCAACAAGTAGACATTCTCGAAATCGTCGTGCTATTCATACCCAAAACTAAGCTATGTGCATTGATCTTTTTTTTAGAAACGGAGGCAAAATCTTTGCCTCGTTTCATTAATAAAGAAGATGAAAATTGCCAAGTTGATTAATGGAAAACCGGACAAAAACCGTTACAACATGTCCACACAGGACACACAGGGCGACGTGGCAACCCGCATAGGAACACACACACGTCGTCGAGGAGAAAACACCGTTGAGGCTGCAACCCGGTGTCATCGCTATCACACCTATCCAATGGCGACTCCAACTCCACCATCGACGACCATCAATATAGCCCTCACCGCAAGCAAACCCTAAGGCCCACGCCGGCCACTGCCAAACAGTCAACCGCACGTGCCAACTATCAGGCAGCTCCGACTGTGCCGATGAGCATTGTAAGAGAAAAGCACTGACCCTGAGTCGAGCCAGCGCCACAACCAACCACCCGCCTCGTGTCATCGTCGTTGCACGGTCCCGCCTCAGCAGCTCTGACTCCTCGAAGACAAAGTGAGGCGCGGCAACCCCTCGAACATGTCGGATGAGACCGACTATGACAGCTCAACAGCAGACCAACTCCGCCCAAAGTCGCCATCATAACCACACAAGAAGTCGCACCAACCACATTGCCAGTCGAGAACATGTCGACTCTGATGTCGTGTGTGTCCAGCTCCGGTAAAGAATGGAAGAGGCCAGTGACCCTCAAGGCAATGCCCCAAGGGGGTATAGCGACCTGAAAGAAAGACGCCGTCACCCGACTCACCTGGAAGAAAGACGCCGTCACCCAACCCAGACGGCCCGCGCCATGCAGCATCGAGCGGGGGAAGGAGGAGGCCCCGCCGCCGCCCGAACTGACTAGGGGCGGTGGCGGGCGGTAGCCCCTCCCCCCCCCCCCCCCCTCCGGCGCTCGCTCAACCAGTTCTCGCTACTAGTGCTTGAGTGGATGCATTGAACTTGCAAATGTCTCTTTTTCATGGATATGAGTGTGGGCCTCGTATACTAGTAACTCTGTTAGCGACCATGTCAGTATATTGACTGCTTTATCCATGATCATGGGAATAGTTTATGCTACCGACTGCCAAACCCAAAATCCTACTTAATAATAGAGCGGATGCACCCTGCTTTTCGTAAAAATCATGAAAATTACCAACCCAAAGTGATGTGCTTAAAGGGAAAGATGGGTCGTTTTAAATTATTAATATTCACTCAGTGTGAAATGAGGATATTTCGGCGTAGAACTTTTCTTCAAGGGTAAGTAACACGTAGGCCAATTTTCTCTAGTATCCACAAAAGCAAAAGGTGAAATTTTCAATATTGAAGCACACGGTCGGTGCTTGGAAGACCATTTCATAGAACGAAGCAGTTAACCTTAGCTGGGTGCTCAAAGTGTCAAATAAGGAAACTATAAAAATAGAACAACATGGTCAATTAAAATTCAGTACGTCCAGCTTTAAACAAAGCATACAACACAAGTATAGACCAGATAAACAGCAGCCGATCGCGTATTTTTTTCCCCTCATCCGACACCAACTTGGCAGCATATCTAACTATAAAACTCTCATACAAAAAATAAGAAAGTTTAACCAACCTTTTTATAGTATATACTCCCTCCGTTCCTAAATATAAGTCTTTTAAACGATTTCAATAAAAAACTACATACGAAGCAAAATGAATGAATCTACACTTTAAAATATATCTATATACATCCGTATGTAGTCCTCTAGTAAAATCTTTAAAAAGACTTATATTATGGAACGGAAGGAGTATATGCAATGCCGTGGCGAAGCGTGAACCAAATCCAAAGGGCAAAAGGCCAGGGATAGTAGGCAGGGCCGGATGATTAGCAGGCAGTTTGGATTTAGGAGGAGCTTATCCTTGCAAATCTCCCATGAAAGGGAGGCCGGGACCCCCTTTGGTCCCGCCTCTCCATCCTTGTCCACGAAGTATTTGGGCTGATGCTGAAAACTTTCTCTTCCTCTCTTGAACCTACCTTCACATCAAAATCGACCATAATTTCCAAACATGTTGCACACAAGTGGCGGCTAAGTGGTGGGGGGACCTTAAGAAAGAAACTGATTTGGTCCTCGGGTGCCTCCCTCCAATGCCTATATATATAGCACGGTACAAGGTGGTCACACCATAAGGGCATCTATATTTGGATTGGACAAATTCGGCTCCTCAAACGTCCGCACACATGTCCAAGCACGTCCACGGACGTATTCACACGGCTCCTTATATTTCGCTCCATGCATTCACATACCTTATATCCGGATTCTCAAATTCATGCAATCCATGCACGTCAACCATTTGATATAAATTGTTCGAATTCAATAGTTTAAAATAAAAGCAAATGAAAACATAGTTTACACAAACCGGATATGTCAAAATAAAATCAATATCCGACCGACGAATGCTGCTTGTCGGATCACTGGTCGAACGAATTCGTCCAAGCGTCCTGCTCGTACATTGTCCTGCTCCGCCTAGGCATCCATCTCCGCCCGTAGCCGGGCTGCCTCCTCCGCATGCGTCCTTGCCGCCTGCTCCGCTACCGCAACCACCCTATGATCGTTGATCTCCTTTTTCTTCTCTGCAAGCCATTTCCTGGCAAGCTCATCCAAGAAGGTTTGATCCGCCAACATGATCTTCGCATCCTCTGCGTCTCGTGGGAGTTGCAACCTCTCCTTCTCCAACTCAATCTCCCCAAATGTCTTGCCCTTCAGGAGTTTTCATTTGATCGCCACCTCTTGCTTCTCCAACTCGATCTTTTCCCTCTCAATTTCAAGCTTCTTCTCCGCCCTCGCCTGATCCCACTCCATCATCTCCTTTTGCTCATCCAACATGACCTTGTACCACTCCTTTTTCTTGTTCTCCCTTGTTGAAAAAATGCCCATCCATGTGGACAACATTTTTATAGTCGCGGCGTCACGGGAGATCCTTGCCTTTTCCAACTTGTTTTCCATGATTTGCCGGTTATCTTTTGGCAGGGCCGGCCCTGGTGTATGGCCAGCGGGGCGATGATCCAGGCCCAGGCGAGGAAGGGGACCATGACTTAGTGAATATACACACTGTCGTTCAGTAAAAATAGATAACTACCGATCGATTAGCTAAGCATCACGCTAGCCATCCGCATAGCAAGAGTCACGCTAGCTTTCTTCTACCCGTCGCTTCGTCGGCCTGCCTGTCGAGGTCGTTCGGCGTCTTGTCGCCTCGATCGGCCGCCGCCAAAAGGCACCCCACGGCAGTCCGGCCATCCGGCATCCAGCACGCATCAGCAACAGTAATCCGCAGCAGTACGATTGTACGAGCTAAGCCAATGAGGTTCGGGCGTCCGGCCATCCGGTAAGATCCATCCAATATCCATCCATCGTCACTTCAGCAGCAGTAATCAGCAGTAATACTGGTACGTATCCATGATCTACTCATCCATCAGGAACAGGAGCAGTACGTATGAACGTATCGATGATCCACCTATGTTCCCGATCCATGCCCCCAAACCCCAATTTGACCATTTCGGTAGTATATTTTATTCTATATTTAGTATGTACGTATTCAACTATTTATCCATGTATGTCTAGGGTTTCAATCATCTGATATATAAATTCTAATTTTTTGTATCCTCTTTTCTCATAATTTTAGGATATTAACCTGCCATGTTGTCTAAGAAGAAGCAATTGTTGGGTGCTGCACTCAAAAGGATATCTTGGACTATTATTGATCTTGATTGTGTCCTTAATGACTTTACAACAAGAAACGTTTGATTTTTTTTCTGAAGCACTGAAGTACTATTGTTGTTGATGGAGTCAGTCAAAATTTGATTGTTATTTCAGGTAATCATGTCATGTTAGTTTCATTTTGATATTTTTAGTATTATTATTGTCGATTGAGTAAGTTTAAATTTTATTATTATTGTTATCGATGGAGTCAGTTAAATTATTATAGTTAAATTTTGTACTAAAGATTGTGATCTTAGGACATAAGGGCCCATGTCGTTCAGTTCGCCTAGGGCCTCCTGAAATACACGGCCGACCCTGTCTTTTGGCATGGTAGATTTTTCATTGGTGACGACAACGTCTTCGTCCTCATCTTCCAACCCAATTGATTGGCGGGAGCTTGAGCCATCATTCCTTTTCTTTTTGACCTTGAGATCGGCCACAACTTGTTGCCACTTTGGTTTGCCAGAGCCAACAATTGCTAAAAGTAAATGGCTTCTTCTCAACAATGTGATACAAAATGGCCGCCACCGCCATCTAGCACATGACATACGTATGAGCACAAGAATGTAAACACATAAGAGTATTGAAATGACAATAAGATTAGGGAATCGAGCTTACATGAGTTGCCACTCCCATCCCACTTTGTGCTTGTTTGCTCACTTGTGAGTAGTAAGCACGTGCTTGTTCACTTCTCCTTGCATGATCCCCCATCAATGTTGGAGAGATGCCACATTACGGTGCTCGCGATAGGATGTGGCTCCACATACTCCTTTCATTCACGATAGTCCTTCCAAATCTTCTCCCAATATGTGCCTCCCTTTTGCTCGGTGCCGTTTATTGGATCCAATGTTGTGTCCAACCAAGATTGTACCAACAAGATTTTCTCATATCTTGTGAAAGTCGTACCTCTTGCCTTAGATGCCTTGCCTTTCTTCTTCTTCTTGCTTGGATTATGATTGGTTGTTGCCCCAACTACAAACGCGGTGGTTTCCTCCATGTCATAATACATTTCGACTGGATAGTCATTGATGGGGTCATAGTCCTAGCGTAGGGTCATAGGCTTGCCCTGTAGGTCCTACCCAAGGACTACCCCTCACAAGGGACAAGGCCCTTAGTCAGTTCCGACTGAACTAAGGAGTTTACATCATCCAGTCGGTAGCAGATCCTCGACCGTCCAGTCGGAGACGAGCATTCGGAGTATATCAAACTAACTGACTGGATTCCACTCTGTGCATCGTAACCCCCCTGGGGGGAAAGGATCGTACGTTTCCATGCGCCTTTATTAGCATTTAAGACGTACGTTACCTGTAACGTAGGCATTTATTTGCCACTACTCCACCCCTGTGTACCGAACCGTTGTAGAGGGTAGCGCACTCTATATAAGCCACCCTCCCCCACTGGTGCAGGGGTTAGCAACTCATTGTATTCCATATTCCACTCGACAACAAGCTCTCAGAGCACTGAGACGTAGAGCTATTACCTCCACCGCAGAGGGGCCTGAACTCATACAACCTCGCCGTAGCTAAGGCTCTGCCCATCCTTTCGTACTCTACATATCTACTGTCAGACTTATACCCACGACAGTTGGCGCCCACCGTGGGGCAGGCGTCTAAGCGACTTCCGGCGAGTTTGCGACTACATCGTTTCGTCATGTCGTCCAGTGGAGATTCGAGCATGGGTCACGAGATCCTCTTCGGCGCTCTCTCCTTCATCGTCGACGATTCGGCATGGCTTCGGGACGCTCCTCTCGACGTCAAGGCGCTTCCCCACCGCGGGGCTACGCACTTCCGTGCCGGCGCCCGCGGCATTCTTCTTTTCCAGCAGTCGGCTCCGGTGTCGACCAACACCCCCGTCACGCGCCGTAACAAGCGGTCCCGCCGTCCGCGGCTCCAGCGTTGGGTGCAGCACGCCAAGGCACGCCAGAACGCATCTTCACAAGTGGCGGTCCTAGAGTCGGTTGTGGTTGCCCCGCCGTCCCAGCGCTCGGACTCGGTTCCCACTGAGTTTCCTTTCGAGTGCGTGGGTCGCGGGCCTGCAGCAGAAGTACACATGGCCAACTCCCATGAAGGTCCCCGTCAAGCTGGCCGGAACGAGCACGAGATCGGCGAAACATCCGGTGTGCGTCGTCCGCCTCGCCGTTCTGCCAGTCGGCATAGTCGGCGGAGCAACGTAGAGTTGTTCCGTACACCCCTCCTCAACTTGGCTGCGGCTGCCAAGATAGCCGATTCCCTTCAGCCGACTGATTCAGAGGCTGGCAGGGGGATCGAGCAAATCCGCGCCCTGTTGCACATGGCATAGCAGCAAAATTCGGTGGTCTCCCAGTCGCACAAGAGGATCCACAATAGTTCTGTTCATGCGAATACGCATCGGTCAGTTCACAACCCTGGTTCTCATCAGCGACACAGAGGAGGCAGCCGTTCCATAAATCCCGAAGATCGTCGCCGTTCACGCACTCCTCCGCGGGGTGGGTCCTACAGGCCCTGACATCATGATGATCGGCGTTCTGTCGGTGATACTTACGACCCAAGGCCCGACGCGAGAGGGCATATCGCCCAGCGGAGGGTCGACTGGGGCCGAGCCCACCGCGATGGTTATGATATTGACCGTCCGAGTGGAAGCAGGACCATCGTTTCTGGTCCTGAGTGTTTCAGTCGAGCCATCCGTTCGGCTGACATCCCTCCCAACATCCGATTGGCGAGGAGAATCAGCAAGTTTACAGGAGAGTCCAAGCGAGAAACGTGGCTGGATGATTACCGAGTGGCAGTCCAGATCGGAGGAGGGGACGACCATGTTGCCATGAAGCACCTCCCTCTGATGCTCGACGGCTGGGCGCGAGCGTGGCTGAACCAGTTGGCCCCCTCAAGCATCTACAGCTGGGCAGATCTGGCCCGAGTGTTCATCAGGACCTTCGAAGGGACGTGCAAGCGCCCTGCTGGCCTCGTGGAGCTCCAGCATTGCGTCCAGAAGCAGAATGAGCCCTTACGTGACTTCATTCAGCGTTGGACGACCCTCTACCACATGGTGGAGAACGTCATAGAGCATCAAGCAGTCTGCGCCTTCAAGACAGGCGTGCGGTACAGGGATCTGTACCTGAAGTTCGGCCGAACAGGCGACATCTCCATGAGCAAGATGATGGAGATAGCAGCACGCTATGCAAATGGCGAAGAAGAGGACCGCATCCGAAGGGGCAAGCACAAAATAGTCGCCGATGGAGATGGGAGTAACACTCGGAAGCAGAAGCAGAAAGCTCCTTCCACTCCGCAGGCAGAAGCCGCAGCTGTAACCAATGCCAAGTTCAAGGGCAAATGGAAGGCTCAGTTCACCCCCAAGAAGAAGCAGTTCAATAATCCCATCCTGGACCAGCCATGTCCGGTTCATATGAAGATGGATGAAGAGGGCAACCCCATATATCCGAAGCATACCACCCGACAGTGTCGCCTCCTGATCCAGGGGTTCGGCGAAGGGCAACCGAGTGAAAAGGACAATGAACAGGATGAGGAGGATAAGGAGGATCCGTTCCCCCAAGTCCATGCAACACTGATGATTTTTGTTGACGTTGAGAGCAAGAGTCGACTGAAGCTGGTGAACAGGGAGGTGAACATAGCCACCCCTACCAACCCCAAGTTCCTCAAATGGTCTGAGACTGCGATCACCTTTGACCAGTCGGATCATCCAGCACACGTACCCACCCCAGGGAGACAGGCTCTGGTCGTTGACCCGGTGGTGGAGGGAGTCCGACTGCGCAAAGTCCTCATGGACGGCGGCAGCGGCTTGAACATAATGTACGCCGACACTCTCAAGGGGATGGGCATTCCGATGTCCAAACTCAGCGAGAGCAGCATGCAGTTCCATGGAGTCGTCCCTGGACGAAAGGCCAAGTCACTCGGCCAGATCACGTTGGACGTCGTTTTCGGCTCCGACAAGAACTTCCGCAAGGAAAAGATGACGTTCGAGGTGGTAGACTTCCAGAGCGCTTACCATGCAATTCTGGGCCGCCCGGCGTATGCGCGTTTCATGGCCCGTCCATGTTACGTATACCTGAAGCTGAAGATGCCAGGCCCGAAAGGTGTGATCACCATCACTGGCAATCGACAGCGAGCCGAAGAGTGTCTGCAGCAGGGATCAAGAGTCACCGACTAGCAGATGGCCGTCCTCGAGCTTGATGAGTACAAGAAAACAGTCAACCCCGCTGATTTAATGCATTCGAAGAAGCCAGCTTCGGAGTCCGCATTTCAGTTGGCGGGAGAGACGAAGAAGGTCAACATCCACCCGACGGACGACACTGCTGCCCCGACGAACATCTCCACCACCCTCGTTCCTAAATAGGAAGCCGAGCTCACCCAATTCCTCCGTGAGATCTGGGACATCTTCGCATGGAAACCCTCTGACATGCCGGGTGTACCCAGGGAGTTGGCTGAGCACCGACTGCATGTGGATCCCACCGCTCGACCTGTCCGAGAACACTTGCGTCGGTCCGCCGCGCACAAGAGGAAGGCAATCGGGGAAGAGGTGGCCAAGCTGTTGGCAGCCAACTTCATTCGCGATGTTCACCACTCCGAGTGGCTCGCCAATGTTGTCATGGTGCCCAAGAAGGACAAGTCGCTCCGAATGTGCATCGACTTCAAGTATCTTAATAAGGTCTGCCCGAAAGACCATTTTCCGCTCCCCCGCATCGATCAAATTGTCGATTCGACTACGGGTTGAGAGCGTTTGTCATTTCTTCATGCCTACTCGGGCTATCATCAGATCTGTCTGTATGGCCCCGATGAGTTAAAAACAGCCTTCATCACCCCATCCGGGTGCTTCTGCTACATCACTATGTCATTCGGTTTGAAGAATGCAGGAGCTACCTTTATGCGCATGATCCAAAAATGTCTCCTCGACCAGATCGGTCGGAATGTGGAGGCGTATATGGATGATATCGTAGTCAAGTCACGCAAAGGTTCCAACCTGCTGACTGACTTGGCAGAAACATTCGCCAACCTTCGTAGGTACGATATCAAGCTCAACCCCGCCAAGTGTTCATTTGGCGTTCCCAATGGAAAGTTACTCGGTTTCTTTGTTTCCGAACGAGGGATCGATGTCAACCCCGAAAAGATCAGGACCATCGTCCGAATGGAGAGGCCGGTCAGAATACACGATGTTCAACGGCTCACAGGTTGCCTAGCGGCTTTGAGCAGGTTTATTAGTCGACTCGACGAGAAAGCACTTCCTCTGTACCGACTCATGAAGAAATCAGATACTTTCGAGTGGACAGATGAAGCTCAAGTTGCATTCGACGACCTCAAAGTCCTACTTTCCACCTAGCTGGTTCTTACTGCTCCGCTCAGTAAAGAGCCCCTTCTTGTGTATATCGCGGCTACAAATCAAGTCGTCAGCACTGTTCTTACAGTCGAACGAGAAGACGAAGGCAAAGCATACAAAGTTCAGCGGCCAGTGTATTACGTCTCCGGAGTCCTGACTCCTTCCAAGCAGAGGTATCCCCACTATCAAAAACTTACTTACGGGATTTACATGACTGCGAAGAAAGTGGCCCATTATTTCCAAGACCACTCGGTGTCTGTCGTTTCTGATGCTCCGTTGTCAGAAATCCTCCACAATCGGGACGCATCGGGCCGAGTGGCGAAGTGGGCAATGGAGATGTTGTACTGCGATATCAAGTTTGAAGCCAAGAAAGCTATAAAGTCTCAAGCCCTGGCTGACTTCATAGCAGAATGGGTAGAACAACAGCAACCGACCCACATCTACTCGGCTCATTGGACAATGTTCTTCGATGGGTCCAAGATGTTGAATGGCTCCGACGCTGGCGTTGTGATCGTATCACCAAAGGGAGACAAACTCAAATATGTGCTGCAGATACACTTTGATTCCTCCAACAATGAGGCGGAGTATGAAGCTCTCCTTTACGGATTGCGCATGGCCATCGCACTCGGCGTCCGTCGCCTGATGGTCTATGGCGATTCGGATTTGGTGGTTAATCAAGTGATGAAAGAGTGGGACGTCAGGAACCCCACCATGACCACATACTGCAATGCAGTGAGGAAGCTTGAGAAGAAGTTTGAAGGTCGAGAACTCCACCATGTTCCGCGACTGAAGAACCAAGCAGCTGATGAGTTGGCGAAACTCGGATCCACTCGGAGACCAGTCCCGAGTGACGCCTGCATTGAGCACCTCCACCTTCCTTCAGTCAAAGAAGATCCTTTCACAGAGGAACCAGTACAACCAAAGAGCTCGACAGATCCGACTGAAGTCAACGTACCTGTTGTGGTTGATCTGATCATGGAGATTCTTGCTGTCACCCCCGATTGGACTATGCCAATCATCGCATATATCCTGAGGCAGGAATTACCAGAAGACGAAGTCCAAGCCAGGCAGATAGTCCGCAGGTCGAAGTCGTTCACTGTCATCGATGGTCAGTTGTGCAAGGAAAGCGTTTCACGCGTTCTTCAACGATGCATCTCCCTAGAGGAGGGACAGTTAATCCTGGAAGAAATTCACTCGGGAACCTGCGGTCATCACGCCTCTTCGAGAGCAATCTTCGCCAAAGCATTCAGAGCTGGCTTCTTCTGGCTACAGGTGAACGAAATGGCTAAAGATATGGTCGACAGATGTGAAGGCTGTCAGTTCTACTCCAACAAGTCCCACAAGCCAACATCTGTGTTGAAGACAATCCCTCTTGTGTGTCCGTTTGCAGTATGGGGATTAGATATAGTTGGTCCATTCAGGTGGCAGTCGACAAATTCACAAAATGGATTGAAGCCAAGCCCATCAAGAAGCTCGACGCCCTAACAGCCATCAAGTTTGTCAGGGACATCATCTCCCGATTCGGGGTACCTCACAGCATAATCACAGACAACGGAACAAACTTTGACTCGGACAGATTCAAAGGTTTCTGTGCAAGCCAATGTATCCGAGTGGATTTTGCATCCGTGGTTCATCCTCAATCAAACGGACAAGCAGAGCGGGCGAATGGACTTATTCTGCAAGGTTTGAAGCCCCAACTCCTGCGAGAGGTGGGACATGCCGCTGGCGCATGGGTCACCGAACTACCTTTAGTGCTTTGGGGTCTCCGCACAACCCCGAACAGATCTACAGGGCGATCACCATTCTTCCTCGTTTACGGAGCAGAAGCAGTCCTTCCGAGTGACTTGCTTCACAATGCTCCACGAGTCGAACTCTTCTCCGAAGCTGAAGCAGAACCAGCAAGGCAAGACGGAGTGGACCTTCTAGAGGAGGAGCGCGAGATGGCGCTGACTCGCTCAACCATTTATCAACAAGATCTATGGCGCTTTCACGCACGACACGTCAGGAGTCGCACGTTGCAAACAAGCGACCTGGTGCTCCGAGTGGATCAGCGAAGACCTCACAAGTTGGCTCCTGCCTAGGAAGGACCCTTCATCATGTCCAAGGTGCTGAACAACGGAACATACAGAATCTACAACATCGACAGGGAGACAGACGAGCCGCGAGCATGGAACGGAGATCTCCTGTAGCGCTTCTACACGTGACCGTCGACTGAAGCAATCTAAAGAACAAGTATTGGTGAAATAATATAAAGCGGATTGAGCTTTTGCAGATTCAAAATTCTTCCGCGGTCGCAGACTCCGGTCTAAAAAAACTTAGCTGCGATCAAGAATCGCCTAAGTACTGACTTTCTCCGAGTGTGCACTAAACGTCGCACTCGGGGACTTAGCAGCGATCAAGAATCGCCTAAGTACAAATTTTATCAGAGTGTGCACTACACGTCGCACTCGAGGACTTAGCTGCGATCAAGAATCGCCTAAGTACTAACTTTCTCCGAGTGTGCACTAAACGTCGCACTCGGGGACTTAGCTGCGATCAAGAATCGCCTAAGTAATAACTTTCTCCGAGTGTGCACTACACGTTGCACTCAGGGACTTAGCTGCGATCAAGAATCACCTAAGTAGTAACTTTCTCCGAGTGTGCACTAACCGTTGCACTCGGGGACTTAGCTGCGATCAAGAATCGCCTAAGTACAAATTTTCTCCGAGTGTGCACTACACGTCGCATTCGGGGACTTAGCTGCGATCAAGAATCGCCTAAGTACTGACTTTCTCCGAGTGTGCACTAAACGTCGCACTCGGGGACTTAGCTGCGATCAAGAATCGCCTAAGTAATAACTTTCTCCGAGTGTGCACTACACGTCGCACTCAGAGACTTAGCTGTGATCAAGAATCGCCGAAGTAGTAACTTTCTCCGAGTGTGCACTAAACGTTGCACTCGGGGACTTAGCTGCCATCAAGAATCGCCTAAGTATAAATTTTCTCCGAGTGTGCACTAAACGTCGCACTCGGGGACTTAGCTGCGATCAAGAATCGCCTAAGTAATAATTTTCTCCGAGTGTGCACTACACGTCGCACTCGGGGACTTAGCTGCGATCAAGAATCGCCTAAGTAATAACTTTCTCCGAGTGTGCACTACACGTCGCACTCAGGGACTTAGCTGCGATCAAGAATCGCCTAAGTAGTTACTTTCTCCGAGTGTGCACTAAACGTTGCACTCGGGGACTTAGCTGCGATCAAGAATCGCCTAAGTACAATTTTTCTCCGAGTGTGCACTAAACGTCGCACTCGGGGACTTAGCTGCGATCAAGAATCGCCTAAGTAATAACTTTCTCCGAGTGTGCACTACAAGTCGCACTCGGGGACTTATCTGCGCTCAAGAATCGCTTAAAAGAGAAAGCTTCCCGCGACTGTATCCTACAGATACACTCGGGGACTCAGCAGACCCTCATTGAGGCTCATGTAGATGTCAACACCACTTTCAATTACATGAGTAGCAGACCCTCATTGAGACTCATGTGGATGTCAAGATCACTGACAATTACATGAGTAACAACTCGCTCCGAGTGCGGCCTGTCCGCCGCACTCCAAGACTTAGCCGCGATCATGAATCGCCTAAGTACTCTATTGCCTTCGAGTGTATCCTACAGATCCACTCGGAGACTCAACAGACCCTCATTGAGGCTCATGTGGATGTCAAGATCACTGACAATTACATGAGTACCAACTCGCTCCGAGTGCGGCCTGGCCGTCGCACTCGAAGACATAGCCGCGATCATGAATCGCTTAAGTACTCTATTACCTTCGAGTGTATCCTACAGATCCACTCGAAGACTCGGCAGACCCTCAGAGAGGTTCATGCGGATGTCAACGCAACTGACAATTACATGCTCCGCATGTTTGCCGTTGGCTTCACCAAGAAACGCCAAACAAAAACTCGAGCCAAAATTGTGTCAACAACTCTTTGGCAACAGAAGAGCAAAAGATTTGATTCCAATTCGAAGTTCACCTAAAGATAGTTGGCTCAGCGCGGATCAAGCTTACCCGCACCGAACCAAGAATGTGACGGCCAACAGAAGTGGCCAAAGTTTCTTACAACCAACACTCGGCATACCGAGGTAAAAGTTTTCTTAAGCGTCGTCCGGATTGGCGCCAGGACTGGAGGGCTCCATGAATGTGTCCAGGTCGATCCCGTCGGCGATGCGGGTGGCACTCTCAAGGAAGGTTTCCATGAAGTCTTCGAATCGAAGTTTCTTCGTGTTGGCGACCCGTAACGCTTTCAGCTTCTCTTCGCGCACCTCCTTGCAATGCACTCGGACCAGGAACAGGGCAACGTCCGCACCACATCGAGCCGCAGACTTCTTCCATGACTGCACTCGGTTTGGGACCTCCTCCAGTCGTGTCATCAAGCCTTCCATCTCATGCCGAGACTCGTCTTTAGGCCAAAGCTCCTTGTCGATCCGGCCGACGACTTCTCTCAGTCGACCGATGAAAGGCCCAACTTTACCCAGGCGAATGTGCGCTCGGAGCAGATCTCGATTGGCGTCTTCGCCGAGTGGAATGTTCTCAAGAATCGACCGCTCAACGTCAGCTGCTTCAGCCTCAGCGTCCATGCAAAAATCTGCAAAGACAGGACGAGCAAACAATATGCGCCGAGTGAAATGCAAATACCACAAGCACTTGGAAAAACAGTACTTACCACCCAGAAGCGTTATCATCTGCCGGGCCCAGTCACTGACATATTTTTCCTGCGCTATACACCGCCTGTTCAGCACCTTCATTTGTCCCATCAGCTCGGACCTATGCGTTTTCATCCTCTCCACTTCAGCACTCAATGCCTTGTTTGCTTCACGGGCCTGCTCCAACGACTTCTCTCGTTCCGCCAGCACATCCTTCATACCAGCCATGGCAACCATTACCGCATCCAGCTCACCAGCAAACTGAACCTTTTCAGCCCTAAGAGTCTCGTACGCTGTCCCCATCTCGCAAGTTTTCTGCCAGCCAGCGCAAACAGACGATCAGAAAAATCCAACAATAAAAAGTCTAAGTTCTTCAGACCCCTGCCGACGCAAGCAGTCGACAGCGGTCTCGGGGACTACACCCAGTGGGTTCACTGAGAGTGACCCCACTGGCATGAAACTCAAACAGGTCAGCCCTATTGAGCTACATGACAACACCTACGCCTACGAGGCTAATACTACCCGACCTGAGTAAAATTACTCTCGGGACTCATACAGTAGGTGCACTCCGAGTGCCACAACTGTTAGCATTCGAACAGATTAATTCTGGATCTGATCAAGTCAAAGACAATGTGTATAAAGACAACTGCCAGTGCAAGCACTCGACAGAAGTCTCGGGGACTACACCCACTGGGTTCACTAAGAGTGAACCCATTGCAAACATCATACGATATCCGAGCACACCCAGTGGGTTACAAGAGAAAAGTAAATACTTACAAGCCCACTTACTCGGATATCGTCCCGCAGCTCCAAGCTTCACTGGTACAGGGACGCGATGGAGTCGTACGCCTTCTTGGCTTCTCCCGCCATCAGCTCCGCCTGCACCATGGCCCCCTTGGCCGCACCGTTGGAGGCTCCTTGGGCATCCCAAGGCCCACTCATGTCGGTTCAGGAACAACCAGCGCCGTTTCAGTCGACGGCATCATCTCAGTCGGCGCCACGTGTGCGGCGAGAGCAGTAACTGACGGATCAGCCTCAAGGACAGGCACCGCAGCTTACTCAGATCTCCCCTGGTCGCCTTCATCCACATAAATCACCCCTGAGGGAAGCCAGACCGAACAACGTGAGATCACAAGAAAAAAGGCAAGACCGAAGACGGAATTCGTGATGCAATATTGTAAACTCTCGGGATCGCTACGACGCACCTGGCTGGGACGAGACGACGTTGTCCATGTCCATGGGATCATCCCCCTGTCGTGCTGGAGAGGTGGCAGAGGTAGCAACCCTGTCGAGTGAAATTCATTCGACCAATAAACAGGAGTTCAATCGAATATCAGCAGAAGTTAGAAAAACAATGCGCTTACGTCGAGGTGACGGGAACGATGACCCTCAATCGTGGCAAAGCCTTCCGAGGTTTAGATCCGCTCGGTTTGGCCACCTTGGAAGGCTGACCCACAGGCTCAGCAGCAGCGTCTGTGGTCCTCTTGGTGCTCCGAGCACTCGGAACCACGGGAACAGTTGACGGGGCGCTCGGAACCGCAGGAGTGGTTGGCGGAGCACTCGAGGATGCTGGAGGGGCCGAAGAAGCTGCAGGTTCATGTCGGCGCTTGGTTCGAGTCTCTGGCGGCGGAGGTGGCAAGCTCTGCTCTTCGTCATCCTCCTCCTCTTCACCGGACTCCTCCTCCGTCTCCCCACTGTCGGAGACGTACTCGACGCTCTCCATGCTGCCCTCCTGGCTACCCTCCTCTTCTTCCTCCTCGGCCGGGTTCCCGTTCGAGACAGGGGAGGACCAGTTGGTCCACTTCTGCGTAACATACAGTCGGCAACATCAGACGTCAGACAGTGATTCAAGAAAGCGATAAAACTAAGACAGTTACGTGCACTCGACAAGTTGTACTCACCTCGTTCGGAGGAGGGTTGTCCGCGCAGAAAGCCCTCACTCGCCGGGACCCTCTGCGGTTCTCGCAGGCGCCTGTGATCTGGAGCACCCACGACACCACCTTCTCCTCGGTTACGCCCAAGACGTTGGTCCGAGTGGAGTCTTCGGGCCTCGTGTAGTGCCACATGGCGTGGTCGCGAGCCTGCAGTGGTTGGATGCGCCGACCGAGGAAAACCTCCAGCAAATCTATGCCGGTGACTCCCCTTCTGACGACCTCTACGAGTGCGTCGACCAGAGGCTGGATATCGATATTCTCCGCCTTCGTGAGCGCAAGCTGCTTAGGCGGAGCTGGTCGATCTAAGCTAAAAGGAGGCAACCCTGTCGTGGCGTTCGGGCAAGCAACGTCCTGGCAGTAGAATCATGTCGACTGCCAGTTCCTAACCGACTCACTCAGCTGAAGAGCAGGATCTTCTACTCTTCTTCTGGAAGCCTAAACCTCCGCAGAGCTGGAGAAGGTGTGTCTTATCATCCGACTGGTGAAGTCGTTTGATAGTTTGGGATCTAGCAGAGAACATATGCTTGAAAAGCCCCCAATGGGGAGGACAGCCGATGAAGCACTCGCACAAGACTACGAAAGCAGAGAGATGAGCTATGGCATTCGGGGGAAGTGGTGAAGCTGCGCCCCGAAGTGGTTCATTATGCCTTTGAAGAAAGGATGTGGGGGTAGGGAGAAACCTCGATACACGTGGCTGAGCAGCAGGACGCGCTCCCCCTCCCGGGGCGCCGGCTCGATCTCACCCTCCGCCGGCAACCTCCACGACTTGTGCACGATCATCCCGTGCTCCACCAGCTCCACCAGCTCCCCCTCTGTCACCGTGGAGGGGAGGAAGTCCCCCTGGATCCACCCTGCCGGTAACGCTCTCTGCCGCTGCTGAGCAGGATCCGCCGCCTTCCCCTTCTTCTTCCTCGCCTCTAGCTTGCTAGTCTGCCCCTTGGGCATGGCAGAAGCTGTGAATTCACGGAGGAGAAGGAAAAGGAAGGAGCTTGGGTGTGCAGGAGGTGGCGAGAGGAGCGGATCAAGCAAAGGCAAGAGATCCGGCGAGCGTAACGAGAAAACCCTCGCCGCTGAGGTTTAAGTAAGGTTCCGACTCCGTCACTGGCAGGTGGCCTCGAAATCTACTACTATTACTCCACACACAACCTCCATGTTGTGTTTGTTGCCTTGTGATCTTATGTGTTGGTGTGCATGTGATGTGGTGGTGTGATGTTGGAGGTGTGATATGAAGTGGGTGTTGCTTGTAGTAGTAAGTATCTAAGTTGGATTGCCTAGGGTTTCAAAACCATCTCCCTCTCTTTTATCTCAAACCCAAATATTCTTTTGCTCCTTCCCTGTTTTAAAAATGTCCTTGATTTAGCATATTTTGTGGCGGATATGAAGATGTGTTTTTGCTGTTTTGAAACTATGTTGTGAGGGTGCAAATAATCACAAAACAGTGGAATAAATACTGTTTTGTAAATATTTACTTGCTCCTAAAATCCTTTTTCTTTTTTATTAAATAGGTCATACTTTCTTATGACCAGGGTATTTTTACATTTATTTTTGGCGCCATAGGTTTTCCTGGGAGTTATTTGTTTTCTGGTGATGGTTTTAAATAGAAAACCCTCCCATGAATTCTTTTTCATTTATCTGCCGCCAGCCTTGGGCCACTTTCCACTCCCGTGGCCCAACTCCTCGCAGCCTCCCCACATAAAGCCCACCTTGCGCGCTACTCCTTCCTGACGCCGTCTACCCCCTTTTTATTTTCCTTTGCTTTGGCACAGTAGCAGGAGCGCAGTGGGAGGTCTTATCCTATTAAACTTCCCTGTACCGTTGACCTAGATGCTAGTAGCAGAGTGGATTGTCTTCTTGTGTTAGACCAGGGGGTCTAGGCTTTGATTCCTACCCCCTCCTTTTATTTTTTTATTTTTTTTCTTGTGTTGTTTTCCTTTGGCTTGATGTAGTGTTGTTGTGGTGTGCTTTACACCATGAGGGTATTTTGTCTCCCCTCAAAACAGCATGTTGTTCATAGTGTTTTTGCTAGTTTGTGAATATTTGATGGTGTAGGCTTGTGAGCATGTGTGTAGGTATATTCTTGGTAGAAGAGCATGTGTAGGTCGTTTTGCAAGATGATATGCATGTGTAGATTCATGTATGTGTGTGTGCACCATGAGGGTGTAGGGCAGTAAGGTGGTGTATCCATGTTGTGCAAGAGAGATGCATATGTGTGTGTTTTCCTATGTGCATGTTGATGGACTAGTGCTATATCTTGTGCAAGTAGGTGATGTATGTGAGTGTGTGTGTGCTTATGTGTGTGTGTCTCACACATGTCATGGCATGAGGTGCAATGATAAGCTCATGAGCATGTTATATGTGTAGGGGTATAGATGATGTGGTGTCATCTAGTGTGTGTGTCCTCATTAGCATATGCAGGTGAATTGTGATGCTTGTGCTTGTGGTATGTGTGTGGGAATGGTGATGTGCTAAAAGCACATGAACATGAGGTCCACCCCTCATGTGCACCATTAGACTTGTGAGAGTGTGCATATGCCTGTGTAGATGTTGTTCTAGTAAATAGCACATGTGATGATGCACTATTCACTACATGTGATTCCATGTAGATTTCCTTTTCTAGTTTGTGCTCATTTGTTCTATGCAAGTACATAGGTTTTATATATGTTTTTGGGGTAGAATCATCCTGGGAATCCATTGGTGAAGTCAGTTTTGCCTTTGGAACACTTTCTGGGAATGTCATATTTCAGATGTGTTCTATGTTTGGAGCTTGGTTCCATGAGATGTGGTGAGCCCAAGAGGTTGATTCCTTGTTGTGGCATTAGAAGGTGACCCCCTCTATGGCATGTTGGTTTTGTTTCATTCTTAGTAGTTCATATGTTCAAGTTGTGCCTAGTCAAAGTAGGCATGTGGCTGAAATTCCAGTTTAGTGAAAATCTGTGATTTTTACTAAGTGTGGGAATCTGCTTATGTTTTCTTCTCCTGTTGTTGTGCTTGTAGAGCTCCATGTGTTATGATTCAGCCTTTGCTATCAACTGGAGAGTTGTAGCTTTTGTGTTTGTCTAGATCTCTGTAAATTTTCATTCCATTTGGAGTCTTGTAGATATTGTTTTGGGTGCTATCAAAATGCTTCAGAGCATAAACAGCTAGTGAGAATCTGGAATTTTCACAAAGTTTGTGAAAACTCATGTTTTTGTCCAAGTTAGCAGTTGTGTAACTTTATGTGTGTAACTCCTTTACATTATCTTTTTTGCTTGTGCTTGTAGTACTTTTGAATAGCTTCTGCCACATATCCTATTTGGCATATTTGGTGGTTGTAGGTGCTTTGCATGTAGCCCTCAAACTGCTATGCTGCTGTTTATGGCAGATTGTATAGTTTTGATGTTTTGATGCTTGTGAGTGCATAGATGATGGTGTGGTGATGTTCCTGGCACCACCCCATACATGTTGGTTTGGTTTATGTCTTGGCAACATGGAAATACTAGAAGTATGTAATTGGTGTGTGTTGTGATGATTTTGATACGTAGGACGTCATTTCTTGTTTCGTTATTTCCCGTTGATCCGTAGCTCCGATCGTCACGTTCTTTATATGTCTTGCATCATTTTCACGTGATGCATCTGATCATGTCATCATCATGCATGTCAAGATAGCTTAGAGTTCATTTCTGTCCAGGAACTTGTATTTACATCTCATGCATGTGCAAGTGAGTAGAATAGAGATGCATGTTCATTTTCATCTCATGCATCATGTGCTTGTTGCATCTTGAGGTGATGTTGTTCATCGGATACTATTTTTATGTTGCGTAGCACCGGGATCGGAGAACGGGTACGTGGATCCGGGAGAGTACGCGTAGGACGAACAAGAGCAGTTCCAAGCTGAGGACATCATAGGCAAAATGATATGACCTTGATTCCATCTCTAGACTTGTTATGCTAGATTCACGTTTCCTTCGTCATATGCTCGCTGCCTACCACTGAAATAATTGCCTCCTGAATTGCCATGAAACCCAAACACTTATCCCTTCCTAACAAATCTTTAGTGGCTAAGTTGGCTTTGCTAAGCTTCTAATGTTAGCGTTGCTAGTTGCAGGTGCTTTGTCTCATGTGATAACATGAGCTTGATATCATTATGCTAAATCTGTTATTTAATTAATGCACCTATATACTTGGTAAGAACAGAAGGTCCGTGACCGTTATTGCCGCCATAGTTACCGGCTACCGGTGTTTGATTCCATAACTGATCGCTCCTAACAAGTTCGGGGTTGTTATGGGAACCCCCTTGATAAATCACGTAGTGTTAAGACTTGTCCGACAGGACCCAACCTTGGTGTTAATTTGCTATTCACTTAATAATAATTTGCATAGGGAATGGCCTCCCCGAGGAATTTAATCAACAACCCGGGAAAGTGCTCCTCATGAGTGTTGGTCCAAAATAGACAAACTGCGGAGGCCACCACAGGGAAACTTGAGGTTTGGCTCGTGTAGGCTTTTCCATCCGTCGTGTCGTGAGACTAAGATACGCGTCTCTTATCGGGGTCGTCGACATGGCGGGAGGTCCTGCTAGTCTTGTCTTACCTTAGCGATATATCTTGCGTACATGAATCCCAGTGAAGCTTAGGTTCTCCCAGAGTTGAGGTTTTCCTCTAAGGAATCCGACGAGATCACGAGATTCGTGATAGAGGATTACTTTGCGGCCCGTGACCGTTTGTGATAGACTAGTTGGAGCAACCATGCAGGGTTTAATCTTTTGGAAAGCCATTCCCGCGGTTATGTGGCAACTTGGAATATTTGTTAACATCCGGTGATAGATAACTTAAACATAACTCTAATAAAATTGCCAACTCTGTGTGTAACCGTGATAGTCCCCTTCGAAGACCTCTCCTCGATCGGGAACACGGTGGGGTTATGATTGCCGTAAGTAGGTGTTCAGGATCACTTAGTGACCAGCTAATCATTGATCGATAGAATAGACCACCTTCAATTCATGTTCTACGTAAGTTAGCCACCATACTGCTTAGGATGATGCAACCTAAATACTCCACCTTCCTTACCTAATAACTTGGCTAGTTCTGGCACCGAGGTCATAGATTGATGAGTCCCAGTGGCTCACAGATTCCTTCACAACACCAACAGGTTCAGGTACCTCCGAGACAGGTGATCCCGACGGCACGCAGCTGGCGTGGCAGTATGATGAGGAGAACGACCGCCTGTACGTGAACTATCCAGTTGACTAAGACGTGGTCGTAATCATGGATAAGCATGCAGGGTAGCATAGTCATTTCTCATGTTTTGTAGGCCACAACGGAACTACCTTGTTTGGATGCGTGATGTAACTTTGATATATTTATGAGATGACTGTTGAATCCCTTATTATCATTCTACTATTGTTATGTAAGTGCTATGTCACCGTGCTTGTGAAACGCTTAGATGCGCTTCTTTCCAATTCGGGGCCTCGTTCCCTAAATCGGAAAGGACCGCATCTTAGATGTTACAAGTTGGTAATCAGAGCCTTACGACCATAGGAGCCTTTGTGTGATCGTACTTGGCCGAGTCGAGTCTAGTAAAATGTTTTGAGTCTTAGTTATATCGGAGAGTAGGATTATTTTTCTCCTCTTCCATGCTTTGGTGACGTTCTCGACTTAGGAAATCTTAATTCTACTCCTCTTCTCGCTCAAAATATTTTTAGGATCATGCGGGTATTTGTGAAATCTATATGATTTGTATGTGACGGAGTTCTGTCTTGGTGCCTCCTGTCTGCCTTGATTTCTTCCGGGGAGTTGAGCTCCAGGGGATTCTTGCGCACAACGCCATCATTCGGATATCTGGGTATCTAAGAACGAAGGATGTTCGTAATTGCTTCAATACTAGTAGTGGCGACATAACCCCGATGTCCCCAGTACTGGTGCAGATTGTTCGGGAGTACTGCAATACTTTGTATCGTTGTGATCACGAGGGTCTGTTGTAGATGAAGGTTCGATATTGTGGTTATGTGTTGATGGATGTGATACAGGTGACGGGTTAGTATAGGAGTTGTGTGACATTACTCCTTGTATCCGTGTACCAGATTGCATGACCAGATATTTCGGGAATTCATAGGTGGGATATCAAGTAGTAACTTATAGGACAATCTTCCTACAGATGCATGATGTGAGGTTGGGATTTGATATTCAGTGGGTATGTTTGTTCACGGTCGTCTTAAAGTGGTTCTCGTTGTGTCTAAAACAGTCCTTGTAGCTCGCTACGACTCGGGGATACTTCGTAAGTCGTGTGCACTACCTTGCACGGGATGACTACTGTAAATTCGAGCCCGTGCGATCTTATCCACGAAGATATCGGATGAAATCTCGATCATATGTTTGTTCCGAGCAGTTCTAGCTCTTACTTGTTTGTAAGTGGTCTTAATCAGAATTTTGTCGACCGTCACTTTGAGGAAGTATTCTTACTATTTTGTTTGAGTGCAATTGCTATATTCCTGTTCAGATATTCCTGTTCAGATATTCCTGTCATTTTGATTCATCTATATCTTCAATTTATTCTGTGGGCTAATGTGTTGTCCGTCTTCAGGATGGCTCCACCAACTCGTCAGAATCCAGGGCGTGAGGATGTGCCGCCACCACCTCCTCCTCCGGAGAATCCCCCTCCGCCGTCGTCTCCTCCTCCGCCATCGCCTCCTCAGATGCAAACACTCAGATGCTGCTACAGTTGTTGCAAGAGAGAGCTAATCAGCAGCAATGCAATTATCAACATGGTGGCAATCAGTTTGCTAATCTGAGTCAGTTCCTGTTGAATCAACCGAAGACTTTCACTTCCTGTGACCAGCCGTTTGATGCCGAGGATTGGATCCGCGACATGAACAAGCATTTTGAGTGCTGCAATGTTCGTCCTGAGGATTTCGTCAAATTTGCAACATTCCAGCTGAAGGGGCAAGCATCTATCTGGTGGCAATAGTTAAAGGATTCCAGGGGCGCAAGAGTGATCACTTAGGATGAGTTCTGCCGTGACTTCAGATCCCACTACATTCCGTCCAGCTTCGTGGAGGAGATGCGTGAGAAATTCAGGCGCTTGAAGCAGGGTGGTAACTCGGTGTACAAGTACAACGTCGAGTTCCATGAGCTAGTCCGATACGCCTTGCACGATATCCCTGATCAGAAGAGCAAGATTTATCAGTTAAGAGGTGGCTTGAAAGAAGATTTGCAGTTAGCTCTTGGTTTGCACGATCCTGAGGAGTTCGATAAGTTCTACAACTTAGCTCTTAGGGCAGAGGCAACCTTGCTCAGGGTGGAGAATTCTAAGAAATTCTTCAGAGATTCCAGCTCTTCCTCTACTCAGGTGGTTCAGAAGCAACAGAAGTTTTGGGTGCCTCCTCCTCCTCCTCGGCACTCGTAGCAGCTCAAGCATTCTGGTGGCCGTGGTTCTTCCCACCCACCCAACCCAGTCTTTCAGCAGAGATTCCAGCATCAGAAGCAAGGGCCTCCTCAGGCACAGTACCGTCAGCCAGCAGAGGTTACTTGTCACAAGTGTGGGCAGAAAGGTCACTATGCCAACAAGTGCACTTCTCAGCTCCGTGTGCCGCCTCCTCCTCCAGGCAAACCTCCAAGCAATGCTCTCGTGAAGTTCAACCCCAGGTCAGCTCGAGTCAACATGGTGAATGCGGCTGAGGCAGAAAACTTGTCAGATGTGATCATGGGTAACCTCCTCCTCAATGATATTCCTGCTAAAGTGTTATTTGATTTTGGTTCTTCGCATTGCTTCATGTCATATCCATTTGCATCCAAGCATAATATGCGTCACGAGTAGTTGTCTAAGCCGTTGGCAGTCGTTTCTCCTGCGAGGCATTTGAGTTCTAGTTTGTTCGTTCCTGGTGTTTCTGTCAAGATGGGTAGCTATTCTTTTCTGGCATCTCCTATTGTCTTGGGCAATTCCGACATTGATTTGATCCTTCGTATGGACTAGTTGGCCATGAACAAGGCATCGATTGATTGTGAAGCTAAAGAAGTGAAGCTTACCCACTCTTCGGAGGACGTGATTATATTCGTGGCGCGCGATGATACAATCTGTATGTTCTCTTTGAATGAAAAGGGTGAGATTAATCCTATTTTGCAAGTCCCAGTGATCTGCGAATATGAATATGTGTTTCCAGAAGAGCTGTTGCCATGCCTGTGCACCGAGAAGTTGAATTTTCCATTGAGCTTGAACCAGGTACTGAGCGTGTGTGCAAACGGCCGTACAAATTGGGTCCAGAAGAGTTGAAGGAACTTAAGAGGCAACTCGATGAGCAGGAGCGTTTGGGTCTGATCAGATCGAGCTCGTCTCTGTGGGGCTATGGAGTTATGTTTGTTAAGAAGAATGATAGCACGGACTGATTGTGTGTCGACTACCGTCCATTGAACAAGAAGACAATCAGAAACAAATATTCACTTCCAAACATAACTGAGTTCGCGAAGAAGATATTTCGAACAGTTGAAAGGGGCTAAGATCTTCTCCAAGCTCGATCTCAGAATGGGCTATCATCAAATTCGCATTCGCGAAGAAGATATTCCGAAGACTGCCTTCAGGACTAATTTTGGCTCGTATGAGTATACGGTCATGTCTTTTGGTCTGGCAAATGCTCCTCCGACATTTTGTCGATATATGAACTACATATTCTCTCCATTCAAGAATGACTTTGTCTTGCTCTATCTCGATGACATTCTGGTCTTTTCTGAAACTGAGGAAGAACAAGAAGAACATCTCGGATTGGTGCTTGATAAGCTAAGGGAGTACAAATTGTATGCCAAGTTTTCCAAGTGTGAGTTCTGGTTGAAAGAAGTCGTCTATTGTCGTGGGTATAAGTCTGACAGTAGATGTGTAGGGTACGAAAAGGATGGGCAGAGCCTTAGCTACGGCGAGGTTGTATGAGTTCATGCCCCTCTGCGGTGGAGGTAATAGCCCTACGTCTCAGTGTTCTGGGAGCTTGTTGTTGAGTGGAATATGGAATACAAAAGAGTTGCCAACCCATGCACCAGTGGGGGAGGGTGGCTTATATAGAGTGCGCTGCCCTCCACAACGGTTCGGTGCACAGGGGTGGAGTAGTGGCGAATAAATGCCTACGTTACAGGTAAAGTACGTCTTAAATGCTAATAAAGGCATGTGGAAACGTACGACCGTTTCCCCCCAGGGGGTTACGATGCATAGAGTGGAATCCAGTCGGTCAGTTTAATACGCTCCGAATGCTCGTCTCCGACTGGATGGTCGAAGATCTGTTACCGACTGGATGATGGGAACTTCTTAGTTCAGTCGGAACTGACTAAGGGCCTTGTCCCTTATGAAGGGTAGTCCTTGGGTAGGACCTATAGGGCAGGCCTATGACCCTACCCCAGGACTATAACCCCATCATTAGTCCCCGAATGGATTGGGGTTGGAACGAAGAAGTGATGCTTGAAGTTGGGATCCGACTGGTACGGATGTGACTTTGGCGTTGCTTGCCTCGATCCATTTTATCTTCTCTGACCAACGATTCGAGTGGAAGTATTTGTGGAACAAACTATCGGAAACCGAGTGCTTCCAGGGTATCTCTTGACATGACCAGTCAACTGACAGCGGTGGACTTTCCGGGATCCACAAATTTCGGTTTCCGCGCGCTCAGCGGGGATGACGCCAGTGCGCTCGAGTAGCGCCTGACGCCTCGATTCTCGCGCCTTCATCCTCTCCACTGATATCGCCATGGTCGGTCGGGGGATAAGGTTTCGGGGCCACCTGCGAGCGACCCAGTCGGAAACTTACTTAAATCCCAGTGGCAAGGGTTTTTCGTTACGCTCGCCGGATCTTTTGCCTTTGCTTGCTCCGTCCTTCTCGCCACCTCCAGCGCACCTAACCTCCTCACGCCTCCTTCCCCTCCGCGGATCCACAGCTTCCGCCATGACCAAGGGTCAGACCAACAAGATGGAGGCGAGGAAGAAGAAAGGGAAGGCGGCGGCTCCTACTCAGCGGCGGCAGCGACCGTTGCCGGCGGGGTGGATCCAAGGCGACTTCCTCCCCTCCACGGTGACGGAGGGGGATCTGCTGCAGCTGGTGGAGCACGGGATGATCGTGCACAAGTCTTGGAGGCTGCCGGTGGAGAATGAGGTCGAGCCGGCGCCCTGGGAGGGGGAGCGCGTCCTGCTGCTCAGCCATGTCTATCGAGGTTTCTCTCTGCCCCCGCATCCTTTCTTCAAGGGCATTATGAACCACTTCGGGGCGCAGTTCACCACTTTCCCCCGAATGCTATTGCCCATCTCTCTGCTTTCATAGTTCTGTGCGAGTGCTTCATCGGCTTCCCTCCCCATTGGGGGCTGTTCAAACATATATTCTCTGCTAGATCTCAAACTATCAAACGACTTAGCCAGTTGGATGATAAAACACACCTTCTCCAGCTCTGCGGAGGCTTAGGTTTCCAGAAGAAGAGTAGAAGTAGTTATCCTGCCCTTCAGCTGAGTGAGTCGGTCAGGAACTGGTAGTCGACGTGGTTCTACTGCCAGGACGTTGCCTGCCCGAATGCCTCGACGGGGCTGCCTCCCTTCAGCTTAGATCGACCCACTCCGCCTAAGCAGCTTGCGCTCACGAAGGCGGAGAAGAACGACATCCATCCTCTGGTCGATGCACTTGTAGATGTCGTCAGAAGGGGGTCACCTGCATAGACTTGCCTGAGGTTTTCCTCGGTCGGCGCATCCAACCCCTGCAGGCTCGCGACCACGCCATGTGGCATTATACGAGGCCCGAAGATTCCACTCGGACCATCGTTGTGGGCGCGACCGAGGAGAAGGTGGCGTCGTGGGTGCTCTAGATTACGGGTGCCTGCGAGAACCCCAGAGGATCCCGGCGAGTGAAGCCTTTCTGCGCCGACAATCCTCCTCCAAACCAGGTGAGTACCATTTGTCGAGTGCACGTAAATGTCTTAGTTTTATTGCTTGCTTGAATCTCTGTGTGATGTCTGATTTCGCCGAGTGTATTTTATGCAGAAGTGGACCAACTGATTTTCTCCCGTTTCGAACGGGAACCCGGCCGAGGAGGAGGAGGAGGGCAGCCAGGAGGGTAGCATAGAGAGCGCCGAGTATGTCTCCGACAGCGGGGAGACGGAGGAAGAGACTAGTGAGGAGGAGGAGGAAGACGAAGAGCAGGACTCGCCCCTCCCCCCCCCCCCCGCAGCTAGAGCATCGAACCGAGCGCCGACATGAACCTGCAGTTCCCTCGGTCCCTCCAGCATCCTCGAGTGCTCCGCCCACTGCTCCCGTGGTCCCGAGTGCTCGGAGCACCAAGAGGGCCAGGGATGTTGCTGCTGAGCCTCCGGGTCAGCCTTCCAAGGCGGCCAAACTGAGCGGATCTAAACCTCAGAAGGCTTTGCCGCGGATGAGGGTCACTGTTCCCGTCACCTCCACGTAAGTGCATTGATCTTCTAATTTCCTCTGATATCCGATTGGACTCCTGTTTATTGGTCGAATGAATTTCACTCGACAGAGTTGCTACCTCCGCCACCTCTCCGGCACGCCAGGAGGATGACCCCATGGACACGGACAATGTCGTCTCGTCCCAGCCAGGTGCGTTGTAGTGACTTCGAGAGTTTTATATTATCGCGTCGCGAATTCTATCTTCGGTCTTGCCTCTTTCTTTTTCTGAGATCTCGCGCTGTTCGGTCTGTCAGGGGCGATTTGCGTGGACGAGGGTGACCAGGGGAGCCCTGAGCAAGCTGCAGAGCCTGTTCTTGAGGCTGCTCCGCCAGTTACTGCTCTCGCCGCAGACGTGCCACCGACTGAGGCGATGCCGCCGACTGAAATGGCGCTGGTGGGTGATGAACCGACTGGAGCGGGCCTTGGGATGCCCAAGGAGCTTCCAACGATGCCAGGCTCGTCGAATGTCGAATTCAACGTCCAGCACCTCCCGGAGGATCAGGTGGGAGCGGCCAAGGGGGCCATGGTGCAAGCGGAGCTGATGGCGGGAGAAGCCAAGAAGGCATACGACTCCATCACATCCCTGTACCAGCGGAGCTTGGAGCTGCGGGACGATATCCGAGTAAGTGGGCTAGTAAGTATTTACTTTTCTCTTGTAACCCACTAGGTGTTCTCGGATACCGTATGATGTTTGCAATGGGTTCACTCTGAGTGAACCCAGTGGGTGTAGTCCCCGAGACTTCTGTCGAGTGCTTGCACCGGCATTTGTCTTTATATTGTCTTTGACTTGGTCTTATCCGTAAATAATATGGTCGACTGCGAACAGTTGTGGCACTCGGGGTGCACTTACTGTAAGAGTCCCTGAGGGTAATTTTACTCAGGTCGGGTAGTATTAGCCTCGTAGGCGTAGGTGTTATCATGTATCTCAATAGGGCGGACCTGCTTGAGTTTCATGCCAGTGGGGTCACTCTCAGTGAACCCACTGGGTGTAGTCCCGGAGACCGCTGTCGACTGCTTGCGTCGGCAGGGGTCTGAAGAACTTAGACTTTTTATTGTTGGATTGTCTGATTGTCTCTTGGTGCTTGCTGGCAAAAAACTTGTGAAATGGGGACAGCATACGAGACTCTCAGGGCTGAGAAGATTCAGTTTGCTGGTGAGCTGGATGCGGCACTGCTTGCAATGGCTGGTATGAAGGAGGTTCTGGCGGAACAAGAGAAGTCGTTGGAGCAGGCTCGTGAAGCGAACAAAGCGCTGACTGCTGAAGTTGAGAAGATGGAAAAACAAAGGACTGCTCTGATGGGACAAATGGACGTGCTGAAGAAACGGTGTATAGCGCAGGAGAAATACGTCAGTGACTGGGCTCGGCAGATGATGACGCGTCTGGCTGGTAAGTCCTTCTTTTTTCCGAGTGCTTGTGGTATGTGCGTCACACTCGGCGCTTATTGTTTGCTTGTCCTGTTGTGGCAGATTTTTGCATTGACACTGAAGCTGAAGCAGCTGACGTGGAGCGGTCGATTCGCGAGAACGTTCCACTCGGCGAGGACGCCAATCGAGATCTGCTCCGAGCGCACATTCGCGTGGGCAAAGTTGGTCCTTTCATCGGTTGACTGAGAGAAGTCGTCAGCCGGATCGACAAGGTGCTTTGGCCTGAAGATGACTCGTGGCACGAGATGGAAAACTTGATGACTCGACTGGAGGAGATCCCAAACCGAGTGCAGTCATGGAAGAAATCTGCGGCTCGCTGTGGTGCAGATGTTGCTCTGTCCCTGGTCCGAGTTCATTGCAAGGAGGTGCGCGAGGAGAAGCTGAAAGCATTGAAGGTCGCCAACACGAAGAAACTTCGATTCGAAGACTTCATGGAAACCTTCGTTGAGAGTGCCACCCGCATCGCCGACGGGATCGATCTGGACACATTCGTAGAGCCCTCCAGTCCTGGCGCTAATCCGGATGACGCTTAAGAAAACTTTATCCTCGGTATGCCGAGTGTTTATTTGTAAGGAACTTTGGCCACTGCTGTTGGCCGTCACATTCTTGGATCGGTGCGGGTAAGCTTGATCCGCACCGAGTGAACTATCTTTGTTTGAACTTTGAATCCGAATCAAATCGTTTGCTCTTGTGTTGCAATTTTGCCTCGAGTTTTTGTTTGGCGTTTCTTGATGAAGCCAATGGCAAACATGCGGAGCATGTAAGTGTCAGTTGTCTTGACAACTGCATGAGCATCTGTGAGGGTCTTGCGGGGTCTCCGAGTTATCTGTAGGGTACACTCGAAGGCAATAGAGTACTTAGGCGATTCCTGATCACGGCTAAGTCGTCGAGTGCGTCGGCCGAACCTCACTCGAAGCGAATTGGAACTCATGTAATTGTCAGTGGTCTTGACATCCGAGTGCGACGTTTAGTGCACACTCGGAGAAATTTGTTACTTAGGTGATTCTTGATCACATCTAAGTCCCCGAGTGCAACGTTTAGTACACACTCGGAGAAATTTATTACTTAGGCGATTCTTGATCGCAGCTAAGTCCCCGAGTGCGACGTTTAGTGCACACTCAGAGAAATTTGTTACTTAGGTGATTCTTGATCACAGCTAAGTCCCCGAGTGCAACGTTTAGTGCACAGTCGGAGAAAGTTATTACTTAGGTGATGCTTGATCACAGCTAAGTCCCCGAGTGCGACGTTTAGTGCACACTCGGAGAAAGTTATTACTTAGGTGATTCTTGATCATAGCTATGTCCCCGAGTGTGATGTTTAGTGCACACTCGGAGAAAGTTATTACTTAGGCGATTCTTGATCGCAGCTAAGTCCCCGAGTGCGACGTTTAGTGCACACTCGGAGAAAGTTATTGCTTAGGCGATTCTTGATTGCAGCTAAGTCCCCGAGTGCGACGTTTAGTGCACACTCGGAGAAAGTTATTACTTAGGCGATTCTTGATCACAGCTAAGTCACCGAGTGCGACGTTTAGTGCATACTCGGAGAAAGTTAGAACTTAGGCGATTCTGGATCGCAGCTAAGTTTTTTTTTTGAGACCGGAGTCTACGACCGCGGAAGAATTCTGAATCCGCAAAAGCTCAATCTGCTTTATATTATTTCATCAATACTTGTTCTTTACATTGCTTCAGTCGACGGTCACGTGTAGAAGCGCTTCAGGAGATCTCCGTTCCATGCTCGCGGCTCGTCTGTCTCCCTGTCGATGTTGTAGAGTCGGTATGCTCCGTTGTTCAGCACCTTGGAGATGATGAAGGGTCCTTCCCAGGCAGGAGCCAACTTGTGAGGTCTTTGCTGATCCACTCGGAGCACCAGGTCGCCTGCTTGGAACGTGCGACTCCTCACGTGGCGTGCATGAAAGCGCCGCAGATCTTGTTGATAAATGGTTGAGCGAGTCAGTGCCATCTCGCGCTCCTCCTCTAGAAGGTCCACTCCATCTTGCCTTGCTTGTTCTGCTTCAGCTTCGGAGAAGAGTTCGACTCGTGGAGCATTGTGAAGCAAGTCACTCGGAAGGACCGCTTCTGCTCCGTAAACGAGGAAGAACGGTGATCGCCCTGTAGATCTGTTCGGGGCTGTGCGGAGACCCCAAAGTACTGAAGGTAACTCGGTGACCCATACGCCAGCGGCATGTCCCACCTCTCGCAGGAGTCGGGGCTTCAAACCTTGCAGAATAAGTCCATTCGCCCGCTCTGCTTGTCCATTGGATTGAGGATGCGCCACGGAAACAAAATCCACTCGGATCCCTTGGCTTGCACAGAAACCTTTGAATCTGTCCGAGTCGAAGTTTGTTCCATTGTCCGTGATTATGCTGTGAGGCACACCGAATCTGGAGATGATGTCCCTGACAAACTTGATGGCGGTTAGGGCGTCGAGACCTTTGAATCTGTCCGAGTCGAAGTTTGTTCCATTGTCCGTGATTATGCTGTGAGGCACACCGAATCTGGAGATGATGTCCCTGACAAACTTGATGGCGGTTAGGGCGTCAAGCTTCTTAATGGGCTTGGCTTCAATCCATTTTGTGAACTTGTCGACTGCCACCAACAGATGTGTGTATCCTCCTTGGCCTGTCCTGAATGGACCGACTGTATCTAATCCCCATACTGGAAACGGCCACACAAGAGGGATTGTCTTCAACGCAGATGTCGGCTTGTGGGACTTGTTGGAGTAGAACTGACAGCCCTCACATCGGTCGACCATATCATTAGCCATCTCGTTTGCCTGCAGCCAGAAGAAACCAGCTCTGAATGCTTTGGCAACGGTTGCTCTCGAAGAGGCGTGATGACCGCAGGTTCCCGAGTGAATATCTTCCAGGATTAGCTGCCCCTCCTCTGGGGAGATGCATCGTTGAAGAACGCCTGAAACGCTTTCCTTTTACAATTGGCCATCAATGACAGTGAATGACTTCGACCTGCGGACTATCTGCCTGGCCTGTACTTCATCTTCTGGTAATTCCTGCCTCAGGATATATGCAATGATCGGCGCAGTCCAATCGGGGATGATAGTAAGAATCTCCATGACCAAATCAACCACAGCAGGTACATCGACTTCAGTCGGATCTGTTGAACTCTTTGGTTGTACTGGTTCCTCTGTGAAATGATCTTCTTTGACTGAGGGAAGGTGGAGGTGCTCGAGGCAAACGTCACTCGGGACTGGTCTCCGAGTGGATCCGAGTTTTTCCAACTCATCAGCTGCTTGGTTCTTCAGTCTCGGAACATGGTGGAGTTCTAGACCTTCAAACTTCTTCTCAAGCTATCTCACTGCATTGCAGTATGTGGTCATGGTGGGGTTCCTGACGTCCCACTCTTTCATCACTTGATTGACCACCAAATCCGAATCGCCGTAGACCATCAGGCGACGGACGCCGAGTGAGATGGCCATGCGCAATCCGTAGAGGAGAGCTTCATACTCTGCCTCGTTGTTGGAGGAATCAAAGTGTATCTGCAGCACGTACTTGAGTTTGTCGCCCTTTGGTGATATGATCACAACGCCAGCGCCGGAGCCATTCAACATCTTGGACCCATCGAAGAACATTGTCCAACGAGCCGAGTAGATGTGGGTCGGTTGCTGTTGTTCTACCCATTCTGCTATGAAGTCTACCAGAGCTCGAGACTTAATAGCTTTCTTGGCCTCGAACTTGATATCGCAGTACAACATCTCCATTGCCCACTTCGCCACTCCGCCTGACGCGTCCCGATTGTGGAGGATTTCCGACAACGGAGCATCAGAAACGATAGACACCGAGTGGTCTTGGAAATAATGGGCCACCTTCTTCGTAGTCATGTAAATCCTGTAGATAAGTTTTTGATAGTGGGGATACCTCTGCTTGGAAGGAGTGAGGACTTCAGAGACGTAGTACACTGGCCGCTGAACTTTGTATGCTTTGCCTTCTTCTTCTAGTTCGGTTGTAAGAACAGTGCTGACGACTTGATTTGTAGCCGCGATATACAGAAGAAGGGGCTCTTTACTGAGCGGAGCAGTAAGAACTGGCTGGGTGGAAAGTAGGACTTTGAGGTCGTCGAATGCGACTTGGGCTTCGTCTGTCCACTCGAAAGTATCTGATTTCTTCATGAGTCGGTACATAGGAAGTGCTTTATCACCGAGTCGACTGATGAACCTGCTCAAAGCCGCTAGGCAACCTGTGAGCCGTTGAACATCGTGTATTCTGACCGGCCTCTCCATTCGGACGATGGTCCCGATCTTTTCGGGGTTGACATCGATCCCTCGTTCAGAAACGAAGAAACAAAGTAACTTTTCGCTGGGAACAACGAATGAACATTTGGCGGGGTTGAGCTTGATATCGTACCTATGAAGGTTGGCGAATGTTTCTGCCAAGTTAGTCAGCAGGTCGGAACCTTTGCGTGACTTGACTATGATATCATCCATATATGCCTCCACATTCCGACCGATCTGGTCGAGAAGGCATTTTTGGATCATGCGCATAAAGGTAGCTCCTGCATTCTTCAAACCGAATGGCATAGTGATGTAGCACAAGCACCCGAACAGGGTGATGAAGGCTGTCTTTAATTCATCGGGGCCATACAGACGGATCTGATGATAGCCCGAGTAGGCATCAAGATATGACAAACGCTCGCAACCCATAGTCGAATCAACAATTTGATCGATGCGGGGGAGCGGAAAATGATCTTTTGGGCAGACCTTATTGAGATGCTTGAAGTCGATGCACATTTGGAGCGACTTGTCCTTCTTGGGCACCATGACAACATTGGCGAGCCACTCGGAGTGGTGAACCTCGCGAATGAAGTTGGTTGTCAGCAGCTTGGCCACCTCTTCTTTGATTGCCTTCCTCTTGTGCGCGGCGGACCGACGCAAGCGTTCTCGGACGGGCCGAGCGGTGGGATCCACATGTAGTCGGTGCTCAGCCAACTCCCTGGGTACACCTGGCATGTCACAGGGTTTCCATGTGAAGATGTCCCAGTTCTCACGGAGGAATTGGGTGAGCTCGGCTTCCTATTTGGGATCGAGGGTGGTGGAGATGTTCGTCGGGGCAGCAGTGTCGTCCGTCGGGTGGATGCTGACCTTCTTCGTCTCTCCTGCCGACTGGAACGCAGACTCTGAAGCTGGCTTCTTTGAGCGCATCATGTCAGCGGGGTCGACTGTTTTCTTGTACTCGTCGAGTTCGAGGACTGCCATCTGCTGGTCGGCGATTCTTGATCCCTGCTGCAGACACTCTTCGGCCCGCTGTCGATTGTCCGTGATGGTGATCACACCTTTCGGGCCTGCCATCTTCAGCTTCAAGTATACGTAACATGGACGGGCCATGAAACGCGCATACGCTGGCCGGCCCAGAATTGCGTGGTAATTGCTCTGGAAGTCCACCACTTCGAACGTCAGCTTTTCCTTACGGAAGTTCTTATCGGAGCCGAAAACGACGTCCAACGCGATCTGGACAAGTGACTTGGCCTTCCGTCCAGGGACGACTCCATGGATCTGCATGCTCCTCTCGCTGAGTTTGGACATCGGAATGCCCATCCCCTTGAGAGTGTCGGCGTACATGATGTTCAAGCCGCTGCCGCCGTCCATGAGGAATTTGCGCAGTCGGACTCCTTCCACCACCGGGTCGACGACCAGAGCCTGTCTCCCTGGGGTGGGTACGTGTGCTGGATGATCCGACTGGTCAAAGGTGATCGCAGTCTGAGACCATTTGAGGAACTTGGGGTTGGTAGGGGTGGCCATGTTCACCTCCCTGTTCACCAGCTTCAGTCGACTCTTGCTCTCAACGTCAGCAAAAATCATGAGTGTTGCATGGACTTGGGGGAACGGATCCTCCTTATCTTCCTCATCCTGTTCATTGTCCTTTTCACTCGGTTGCCCTTCGCCGAACCCCTGGATGAGGAGGCGACACTATCGAGTGGTATGCTTTGGATATATGGGGTTGCCCTCTTCATCCATCTTCGTATGAACCGGACATGGCTGGTCCAGGATGGGATTATTGAACTGCTTCTTCTTGGGGGTAAACTGCGCCTTCCCTTTGCCCTTGAACTTGGCATTGGTCACGGCTGCAGCTTCTGCCTGCGGAGTGGATGGAGCGTTCTGCTTTTGCTTCCGAGTGTTTCTCCCGTCTCCATCGCCGACTGTCTTGTGCTTGCCCCTTCGGATGCGGTCCTCTTCTTCGCCATTTGCATAGCGTGCTGCTATCTCCATCATCTTGCTCATGGAGATGTCACCTGTTCGGCCGAACTTTAGGTACAGATCTCTGTACCGCACGCCTGCCTTGAAGGCGCAGACTGCTTGATGCTCTGTGATGTTCTCCACCGTGTGGTAGAGAGTTGTCCAACGCTGAATGAAATCACGCAGGGCTCATTCTTCTTCTGGACGCAATGCTGGAGCTCCACGAGGCCTGCAGGGCGCTTGCACGTCCCTTCAAAGGTCTTGATGAACACTCGGGCCAGATCTGCCCAACTGTAGATGCTTGAGGGGGCCAACTGGTTCAGCCATGCTCGCGCCGAGCCGTCGAGCATCAGAGGGAGGTGCTTCATGGCGACATGGTCGTCCCCTCCTCCGATCTGGACTGCCACTCGGTAGTCATCTAGCCATGTTTCTGGCTTGGACTCTCCTGTAAACTTGCTGATTCCCGTTGCCAATCGGAAGTTGGGCAGGATGTCAGCCGAACGGATGGCTCGACTGAAACACTCGGGACCAGACACGATGGTCCTGCTTCCACTTAGACGGTCCATATCGTAACCATCACGGTGGGCTCGGCCCCTGTCGACCCTTCGTTGGGCAATACGCCCTCTTGCGTCGGGCCTTGGGTCGTAAGTGTCGTCGACTGAACGCCGATCATCATGATGTCTGGGCCCGTAGGGCCCACCCCGCGGAGGGGTGCGTGAACGGCGACGATCTTCGTGATTTATGGAACGGCTGCCTCCCCTGTGCCGCTGATGGGAACCAGGACTGTGAACCGACCGATGCGTATTCGCATGAACAGAACTATTGTGGATCCTGTTGTGCGACTGGGAGAATGCTGAATTCTGCTGCTGCGCCGTTGCAACAGGGCGCGGATTTGCTCGATCTTCTACCAGCCTCTAAATCAGCCGGCTGAAGGGAATCGGCTATATTGGCAGCCGCAGCCAAGTTGAGGAGGGGTGTGTGGAACAACTCCACGTTGCTCCGCCGAGTGTGCCGACTGGCAGAACGGCGAGGCGGACGACGCGCGCCGGATGTTTCGCCGATCTCGTGCTCGTTCCGGCCAGCTTGACGGGGATCTTCATGGGAGTTGGCCATGTGTACTTCTACTGCAGGCCCGCGACCCGCGTATTCGGAAAGAAACTTAGTCGGAACCGAGTCCGAGCACTGGGACAGCGGGGCAACCACAACGGACTCTAGAACCGCCACTTGTGAAGACGCGTTCTGGCGCGCCTGGGCGTGTTGCACCCAACGCTGGAGCCGCGGACGGCGAGACCGCTTGCTGCGGCGCGTGACGGCGGTGTAGGTCGACACCGGAGTCGACTGCTGGAGAAGAAGAATGCCGCGGGCGCCGGCACGGAAGTGCGTAGCCCCACGGCGGGGAAGCGCCTCGACGTCGAGAGGAGCGTCCCGAAGCCACGCCGAATCATCGACGATGAAGGAGAGAGCGCCGAAGAAGATCTGGTGACCCATGCTCGAATCTCCACCGGACGACATGACGAAAGGAAGTAGTCGCAAACTCGCCGGAAGTCGCTTAGATGCCTGCCCCGCGGTGGGCGCCAACTGTCGTGGGTATAAGTCTGACAATAGATGTGTAGGGTACGAAAAGGATGGGCAGAGCCTTAGCTGCGGCGAGGTTGTATGAGTTCAGGCCCCTCTGTGGTGGAGGTAATAGCCCTACGTCTCAGTGCTCTGGGAGCTTGTTGTCGAGTGGAATGTGGAATACAAAAGTGTTGCCAACCCCTGCACCAGTGGGGGAGGGTGGCTTATATAGAGTGCGCTGCCCTCCACAACGGTTCGGTGCACAGGGGTGGAGTAGTGGCGAATAAATGCCTACGTTACAGGTAACGTACGTCTTAAATGCTAATAAAGGTGTGTGGAAACGTACGACCGTTTCCCCCCAGGGGGGTTACGATGCACAGAGTGGAATCCAGTCGGTCAGTTTAATACGCTCTGAATGCTTGTCTCCGACTGGATGGTCGAAGATCTGTTACCGACTGGATGATGGGAACTTCTTAGTTCAGCCGGAACTGACTAAGGGCCTTGTCCCTTATGAAGGGTAGTCCTTGGGTAGGACCTATAGGGCAGGCCTATGACCCTACCCTAGGACTATAACCCCATCATCTATCTTGGTCACATTATCTCTGTCGAGGGCATCAAAGTTGATCCGTCGAAGGTGCAGGCCATTGTTGAATGGGAGGCTCCGCAGAATGTGAAGCAGCTTCGAAGCTTTCTCGGGCTCGCAAGCTATTGCAAATGGTTCTTTGAGAACTTCTCCAAGATTGCTAAGACGTTCTCAAGTCTTCTTCAGAAAGGTGTGAAGTATGCTTGGTCTCAAGAGTGTCAGTTGGCCTTCGACACACTCAAAGAGAAGCTCACCTCTACTCCAGTCTTGGTTCCTCCAGATGATTCCAAGCCTTACCAGGTGTTCTGCGACGCTTCTCTTCAGGGTCTTGGTGCAGTTTTGATGCAAGAGAAGAAGGTGGTTGCTTATACCTCCACGCAGTTCAAGCCAGCGGAGAAGAATTATCCTGTGGATGATCTTGAGCTAGCAGCTGTGGTACACGCTCTGATGACTTGGAGACACCTCTTATTGGAAAGAAAGGTTGAAGTGTTCACCGATCACAAGAGTCTCAAGTACATCTTCACTCAGCCTAACCTGAATCTCTGGCAGACTCGTTTGGTAGAAATGCTCCAAGATTTTAATCTGAGTGTCGAGTACACGCGAGGCAAAGCTAATGTCGTGGTAGACGCTTTGAGCAGGAAGGCATACTACAACAGTCTCATTCTGCAACCTCTCCAGCCTGACCTTTGTGTGTCTTTCAGAAAGCTCAACCTTCAGTTAGTACCTCAGGGATTTCTTGCAAACCTTCAGATCTCTCATACCTTGGAAGATCAGGTCCGGGCAGCGCAGCTTCTTGATGCAATGGTGAAGAAAGTCAAGATTGGCGTGGCAAATAGTCTTCCCAAATATAAGTGCTTCAGTGTTGATGCCAAAGACACGTTGTTCTTTGAGGATCGTCTTGTCGTTCCCAAAGGTGATCTCAGAAAGGTAATCATGGACGAAGCTCATAACTCTCTGCTCTCTATTCATCCTGGAAGCTCCAAGATGTATCAGGACTTGAAACAGACCTTCTGGTGGACTCACATGAAGCGCGAGATTGCTCAGTTCGCAAATGAATGTGATGTATGTCGAAGGGTGAAAGCAGAGCATCAATGTCCAGTAGGTCTTTTCCATCCATTGCCCATTCCCGAGTGGATGTTCGATCATATTGAGATGGATTTCGTCACCGGGTTTCCGAAGTCCAAGAAGGGTAATGATGCCATCTTCGTCGTCATCGACAAGTTTAGTAAAGTGGCTCATTTTCTTCCAGTCAAGGAATCCATTTTGGCAGCTCAGCTTGGAGAGTTGTACACTTCTAGGATTTTGTCTTTGCATGGCGTGCCTATGATGATCTCTTCGGATCGCGGAAGTATCTTCACTTCGAAGTTATGGGACTCTTTTCAGTCTGCGATGGGCACGAAGATACGCTTCAGTACAACTTTTCATCCTCAGACTAGTGGTCAAGTGGAGCGAGTCAATCAAGTTCTTGAGGATATGCTGAGAGCCTATGTTATATCTTTTGGCATGAAGTGGGAGGATTGTGTGCCTTTTGCAGAGTTCTCGTATAACAGCAGTTATCAAGCTAGTTCTGGCAAAGCTCCGTTTGAAATTCTCTTTGGCAGGAAGTGTCGTACCCCACTCAACTGGTCCGAGACCGGCGAGCATCAGATTCTTGGGAATTACTTGATAGAAAAAGCCGAGGAGATGTGTCGGGTCATTCGGAACAACCTCAGAGCAGCTCAGTCCCGTCAGAAGAGCTATTATGATAGCAAGCATCATGACATGTCTTATGAGCTTGATGACTTCATCTATCTCAAGGTGTCGTCTATGAAGGGTACGCAGCGCTTTGGCATCAAAGGCAAGATTGCGCCTCGTTTTGTGGGCCTGTTCAGAGTTGTTGGCAAGCGAGACGACCTTGCGTACCAGCTTGAGCTCCCGTCAAACTTTGCAAATGTGCATGATGTGTTCCATGTCTCTCAGCTCCGCAGGTGCTTCAAGACCCCCGAGTGCACTGTTCATCTTCAAGACATCGACCTTCAGTCTGACCTATCTATCGTGAGCATTCAGTTGCGGTTCTCGAGGCGACTGAGTGCAAGACCCGCAACAACACTGTCAATTTCTCAAAGTGCAGTGGTCACACCATTCCGATAAAGAGGCTGCTTGGGAACGCGAGGATCACCTCCGTTCTGAATTTCCGGAGTTCTTTCACGCTTAGATCTCGAGGCGAGATCTTTTGTAGTGTGGGAGAGTTTGTAATGCCCCAAGAGTGTATCTTTCCCTTTTTGGAACCTTCTCTATGTGGGTCTACCTTGTCATTGATATGAGAGCTCAATGTATATGATTTCATGTGTGTCACCTTGTTTTGTTTTCCTTTTGCATGCATGCATCCCATCCATCCCATGTTCTGTTTGTTGCCTTGTAATCTTATGTGTTGGTGTGCATGTGATGTGGTGGTGTGATGTTCGAGGTGTGATATGAAGTGGGCGTTGCTTGTAGTAGTAAGTATCTAAGTTGGATTGCCCAGGGTTTCAAAACCATCTCCCTCTCTTTTATCACAAACCCAAATATTCTTTTGCTCCTTCCCTCTTTTAAAAATGTCCTTGATTTAGCATATTTTGTGGTGGATATGAAGATGTGTTTTTGTTGTTCTGAAACTATGTTGTGAGGGTGCAAATAATCAAAAAACAGTGGAATAAATACTGTTTTGTAAATATTTACTTGCTCCTAAAATCCTTTTTCTTTTTTATTAAATAGGTCATACTTGCTTATGACCAGGGGTATTTTTACTTTTATTTTTGGTTCGATAGGTTTTCCTGGGAGTTATTTGTTTTCTGGTGATGGTTTTAAATAGAAAACCCTCCCATGAATTCTTTTTCATTTATCTGCCGCCAGCCTTGGGCTACTTTCCACTCCCGTGGCCCAACTCCTCGCTGCCTCCCCACATAAATCCCACCTTGCACGCTACTCCTTCTTCCTAACGCCGTCTACCCCCTTTTTATTTTCCTTTGCTTCGGCACAGTAGAAGGAGCGCAGTGGGAGGTCTTATCCTGTTAAACTTCCCTGTACTGTCGAGCTAGATGCTAGTAGCAGAGTGGATTGTCTTCGTGTGTTAGACCAGGGAGTCTAGGCTTCGATTCCTACCCCCTCCTTTTATTTTTTATTTTTTTGCTTTCTTGTGCTGTTTTCCTTTGGCTTGATGTAGTGTTGTTGCGGTGTGCTTTACACCATGAGGGTATTTTGTCTCCCCTCAAAACAGCATGTTGTTCATAGTGTTTTTGCTAGTTTGTGAATATTTGATGGTGTAGGCTTGTGAGCTTGTGTGTAGGTATATTCTTGGTGGAAGAGCATGTGTAGGTTGTTTTGCAAGATTATATACATGTGTAGATTCATGTATGTGTGTGTGCACCATGTGGTGTAGGGCACTAAGGTGGTGTATCCATGTTGTGCAAGAGAGATGCATATGTGTGTGTTTTCCAATGTGCATGTTGATGGACTAGTGCCATATCTTGTGCAAGTAGGTGATGTATGTTAGTGTGTGTGTGCTTATGTGTGTGTGTCTCACATATGTCATGGCATGAGGTGCAATGAGAAGCTCATGAGCATGTTATATGTGTAGGGGTATAGATGATGTGGTGTCATCTAGTGTTTGTGTCCTCATTAGCATATGTAGGTGAATTGTGATGCTTGTGCTTGTGGTATGTGCTAAAAGCACATGAACATGAGGTCCACCCCTCATGTGCACCATTGGACTTGTGAGAGTGCGCATATGCTTGTGTAGATGTTCTAGTAAATAGCACATGTGATGATGCACTATTCACTACATGTGATTCCATGTAGATTTCCTTTTTCTAGTTTGTGCCCATTTGTTCTATGCAAGTACATATGTTTTATATATGTTTTGGGGTAGAATCATCGCAGCAATCCATTGGTGAAGTCAGTTTTGCCTTTGGAACACTTTCTGGGAATGTCATATTTTAGATTTGTTCTATGTTTGGAGCTTGGTTCCATGAGATGTGGTGAGCCCAAGAGGTTGATTCCTTGTTGTGGCATTAGAGGGTGACCCCCTTTATGGCATGTTGGTTTTGTTTCATGCTTAGTAGTTCATATGTGCAAGTTGTGCCTAGTCAAAGTAGGCATGTGGTTGAAATCCAGTTTAGTGAAATTCTGCGATTTTCACTAAGTCTGAGAATCTGCTTATATTTTCTTCTCCTCTTGTTGTGCTTGTAGAGGTCCATGTGTTGTGATTCACCCTTTGCTATCAACTGGAGAGTTGTAGATTTTGTGTTTGTCTAGCTCTGTGTGTAATTTTTTATTCCATTTGGAGTCTTGTATATATTGTTTTGGGTGCTGTCAAAATGCTTCAGAGCATAAACAACTAGTGAGAATCTGGAATTTTCACTAAGTCCCTGAAAACTGATGTTTTTGTCCAAGTTAGGAGCTCTGTAACTTTCTGTGTGTAACTCCTTTACATTATATTTTTGCTTGTTCTTGTAGTACTTTTGAATAGCTTCTGCCACATATCCTATTTGGCATATTTGGGTAGCTGTAGGTGCTTTGCATGTAGCCCTCAAACTGCTATGATGATGTTTATGGCAGATTGTATAGTTTTGATGTTTTGATGCTTGTGAGTGCATAGATGATGGTGTGGTGATGTTCCTTGCACCACCCCATCCATGTTGGTTTGTTTTATCTCTTGGCAACCTGGAAATACCAGAAGTATGCCATTGGTGTGTGTTGTGATGATTTTGATATGTAGGACGTCATTTCTTGTTTTGTTGTTTCTCGTTGATCCGTAGCTTCGATCGTCACGTTCTTTATATGTTTTTGCATCATTTTCACGTGATGCATCTGATCATGTCATCCTCATGCATGTCAATATAGCTTAGAGTGCAGTTCTGTCCAGGAACTTGTATTTACATCTCATGCATGTGCAAGTGACTAGAATAGAGATGCATGTTCATTTTCATCTCATGCATCATGTGATTGTTGCATCTTGAGGAGCTGTTGTTCATTGGATGCTATTTTTATGTTGGGTAGCACCGGGATCGGAGAACGAGTACGTGGATCCGGGAGAGTACGGGCAGGACGAACAAGAGCAGTTCCAAGCTGAGGACATCACAGGCAAGATGATATGACCTTGATTCCATCTCTAGACTTGTTATGCTAGATTCATGTTTCTTTCATCATATGCTCACTATCAACCACTGAAATAATTTCCTCCTGAATTGCCATGAAACCCGAACACTTATCCCTTCCTAGCAAATCTTGAATGGCTAAGTAGGCTTTGCTAAGCTTTTAATGTTAGCGTTGCTAGTTGGAGGTGCTTTGCCTCATGTGATAACATGAGCTTGATATCATTATGCTAAATCTGTTATTTAATTAATGCACCTATATACTTGGTAAATAACGGAAGGCCTAGCCTTTTGCCGGGTGTTTTGTTCCGTTATTGCCGCCATAGTTACCGGCTACCGGTGTTTGATTCCATAATGGATCGCTCCTAACATATTCGGGGTTGTTATGAGAACTATTGTGGGTATAAGTCTGACAGTAGATGTGTAGGGTATGAAAGGATGGGCAGAGTCTTAGCTACGGCGAGGTTGTATGAGTTCAGGCCCCTCTACGGTGGAGATAAAAGCCCTACGTCTCAGTGCTCTTGGGAGCTTGTTGTCGAGTGGAATATGGATTACAGTAAATTGCTAACCCCTGCACCAGTGGGGAAGGGCGGCTTATATAGAGTGCGCTACCCTTCACAACGGTTCGGTGCACAGGGGTGGAGTAATGGCGAATAACTGCATATGTTACAGGTAACATATGTCTTAAATGCTAATAAAGGTACATGGAAACGTATGACCGTTGCCCTCCAGGGGGGGTTACGATGTACAGAGTGGAATCCAGTCGGTAAGTTTGATACGCTCCGAATGCTCATCTCCGACTGGATGATGGAGGAATCGTCACCGACTGGATGATGGGAAGTCCTTAATTCAGTCGGAACTGACTAAGGGCCTTATCCCTTATGAAGGGTAGTCCTTGGGTAGGACCCATAGGGCAGGCCTATGACCCTACCCTAGGACTATAACCCCATCATTAGTCCCCGAATGGATTGGGGTTGGAACAATGAAGCGATGCTTGGAGTACGAATCCGACTGGTATGGATGCGACTTTGGCGTTGTTTGCCTCAATCCATTTTATCCTCTTGACCAGTGATCCGAGTGGATGTAATTGTGAAACGAACCATCAGGGACCGAGTGCTTTCGTGGAATCTTTTGACGTGACCAGTCAACTGACACCGGCGGATTTTCTAGGATCCTCAAATTTCGGTTGCCGTGCGCTCAGCAGGGATGACGACATCGTAATCGAGTAGTATCTGCCGCCTCGATTTCTGCGCCTTCATCTCCTCCACTAATATCGCAGCAACCGGTCGGGGGATAAGATTTCGGGGCCACCTGCTAGTGACCTAGTCGGAACCTTATTTAAACCTCTACAGCGAGGGTTTCTTGTTGCACTCGCCTGATAACTCGCACTTGCCCCGCTTCTCTCGTGACCTCCTGCGCATCCCAAGCTCCTTCCTTCCCCTCCTCCCCCGCGGACCTGCAGCCTCCACCATGACGAAGGGGCAGACGAGCAAGCTCGAGGCGCGGAAGAAGAAGAAGGCGGCGGCTCCTGCTCAGCGGCGGCAGCGAGCACTGCCGGCGGGTTGGATCGAGGGGGATTTCCTCCCCTCCACGGTGATGAAGGAGGACATGCTGGAGCTGGTGGAGCAAGGCATGATCGAGCAAAAGACGTGGAGGCTGCCTGCGGAGGGCGAGATGGAGCCGGCGCCCCAGCAGGGGGAGCGCGTCTTGCTGCTCAGTCACGTGTACCGAGGCTTCTCTCTGCCTCCTCATCCCTTCTTCACAGGTATAATGAACCACTTCGGGGCGCAGCTCCACCATTTTCCTCCCAACGCGATAGCTCATCTCTCTGCCTTCGTCGTGATGTGCGAGTGTTTTATCGGTTGTCCTCACCATTGGGGGCTCTTTAAGCACATCTTCTCTGCTAGATCTGAAACCATCAAAAGACTTAGCCAGTCGGACGACAAAACTCACCTCCTCCAGCTTTGCGGAGGCTTAGGCTTCCAAAAGAAAAGTAAAAGTAGCTATCCCGCTCTTCAGTTGTCTGAATCCGTTAGGAACTGGCAGTCGACTTGGTTCTACTGCCAGGCCGTTGCTTGCTCGAATGCCGCAACTGGACTGCCACCTTTTAGCCTAGACCGACCGGCTCCGCCTAGGCAGCTTGCGCTCAGGAAGATGGAGAAGATCCAGATCCAGCCTCTGGTCGATGTGTTGGTAGAGGTCGTCCTAAAGGGGGTCACTGGCATAGATTTGCTGGAGATTTTTCTGGGTCGGCGTATCCTGCCTTTGCAAGCTCGACACCACGCCATGTGGCACCACACGGGGCCTGAGGACTCCACTCGGACTAACCCCGAGTGCGTGACCGGGGAGCTTGTGACATTGTGGGTCCGCAACATCACAGGCTCTTGCAATAACCTCAGAGGAGCCCGGCGAGTGAAGCCCTTCCGCGTGGACAATCCTCCTCCGAATGAGGTGAGTATAAACACAATTGTCTTAGATTTATCGCTTTTTCTTGTATCGCTGTCTGACGTCTGATGTTGTCGACTGTATCTCGTGCAGGCATGAACCAACAGGTTTTCTCCTGTCTTGAACGGGAATCCCGCTGAGGAAGAGGAAGGTAGCCAGGAGGGCAGCATGGAGAGCATCGAGTACGTCTCCGATAGTGGGGAGACGGAGGAGGAGTCCGAAGAAGAAGAGCGGGAAGACGAGGAACAGAACTCGCCACCCCCACCACCAGAGCCTCGAACTAAACGACGTCACGAACCCGTGCCTCCGTCGGGTACCCCGGCGGCCTCGAGTGCCCCGCCAGCTCCTCCTGTGGTTCCGAGTACCTTGCCAGCTTCTCCCGTAGTTCCGAGTGCTCGGAGCACAAAGAGGACCAGGGACTCTGCTGCTGAACCCACGGGCCAGCCCTCTAAGGTGGCCAAACCGAGTGATCCAAGCCTCAGAACGCTTTGCCGCGGATGAGGATCGCCGTTCCCGTCCCCTCAGCGTAAGTGTGTTGTTCTCCTATCTTCTTCCAGTATTTGATTGAACTCATGTTTATTGGCCGAGTGAATTTTACTCGATAGATCCGCCACCTCCGCCACTTCTCTACCATGGAAGGAAGACGATCCCATGGATACGGACAATGTTTTCACATCCCAGCAAGGTATGTCGTGGCGACTCCGAGAGCTTACATCATTGTTTCACGAATTCTGTCTTTGGTCTTGCCTTTTTTCCTGTGGTCTCACGTCGTTCGGTCGGGCTTCCTTCAGAGGTGATTCATGTGGAGGAGGACGACTAGAAGAGGTCCGAGCAAGCTGCGGTGCCTGTCCTTGAGGCTGTTCCACCTATTACTACTCCCGCCATGGACGCGCCGCCAACTGAGACGATGCCGTCGACTGAAACGGCGCTCATCGCTGCTGAACTGACTAGAGCAGGACTTGGGATGCCCAAGGAGTCTCTTGTTGTGCCAGGTCCGTCGACCGTCCAGTATGACGCTCAGCGCCTCCCGGAAGATCAGGTGGGAGCTGCCAAGGGGGCCATGGTGCAGGAGGAGTTGATGGTGGATGATACCAAGAGAGCGTACGACTCCATCGCGTCTGTGTACAAGCGAAGCTTGGAACTCCGGGACGATATCCGAGTAAGTGGGCTAGTAAGTATTTACTTTCCCCTTGTAACCAACTGGGTGTTTAAGCAATATACTCGGATACAACATGATTATTTTGCAGTGGGTTCACTCTTAGTGAACCCAGTGGGTGTAGTCCCCGGGACTTCTGTCGAGTGCTTGCACCGGCAGTTGTCTTTATATACATTTTCTCTAACTTGATCAGATCAAAACTAATCTGTTCGAATGTTACCGGTGGGGGCACTCCGAGTGCACCTACTGGATTAGTCCCCGAGAGTAATTTTACTCAGGTCGGGTAGTAGTAGCCTCATTGGCTTGTTTTTATTATGTATCTCAATAGGGTAGAGCTATTTGAGCTTCATGCCAGTGGGGTCACTCTTAGTGAACCCACTGGGTGTAGTCCCCGAGACCGCTGTCGACTGCTTGCGTCGGCAGGGGTCTGAAGAACTTCGAGTTTTTATTGTTTTCCTTGTTGAATTTGTCTGATCTTCTCTTCGCGCTGATTTGCAGAAGATTTGCGAGATGGGATCAGCGTACAACGCTCTGAAGGCTGAAAAGATTCAGCTTGCTGCGGAATTGGAGGCAGCTGTTCATGAGTTGGCTGGTGTGAAGGGCCCTCTGGCTGAACGAGAGAAGTCCTTGGAGGAGTCCCGTGAGGCAAACAAGGCATTGGTGGCCGAAATGGAGAAAATGGGGAAACAAAGAACCGAGCTGATGGGGCAGATGAAGGTGATGAACAGGCGGTGCATATCACAGGAGAAGTACGTCAGTGATTGGGCAAGGGAGATGATTGCGCTTCTCGGTGATAAGTTCTGTTTTTCCTAGTGCTTCTTGACTGTGTATTTCATTCTACGCTTACTTTTTGCTCGTCTTGTCTTTGCAGATTTTTGTATGGACGCTGAGGCTGAAGCAGCTGAGGTCGAGAGGTCGGTTATTCCGAACGTTCCACTCAGCGAGGACGCCAATCGAGACATGCTCCGAGCGCACATTCGCCTGGGCAAAGTGGGACCTTTCATCGGTCGACTGAGAGAGGCCGTCGGCCGAATCGACAAGGAGTTGTGGCCCGAAGACGAGTCCCGGCAAGAGATGGAAGGGTTGATGACTCGGCTGGAGGAGGTCCCGAACCGAGTGCAGGCGTGGAAGAAGTCTGCGGCTCGCTATGGTGCGGACGTGGCGCTGTCGCTGGTCCGAGTGCACTGCAAGGAGGCTCGCGAAGAGAAGCTGAAGGCATTGCAGGTCGCCAACACCAAGAAGCTTCGATTCGAAGATTTCATGGAGACCTTCCTTGAGAGCGCCACTCGCATCGCAGATGGGATCGACCTCGACACTTTCGTGGAGTCTGCTAGTCCAAGTGCAAGTCCTGACGACGCTTGAGAAAACTTTTACCTCGGTATGCCGAGTGATTGCTTGTATCAAACTTTGGCCACTGCTGTTGGCCGTCACATTCGTGGTTCGGTGTGGATAATCTTGATCTACACCGAACCAACCATCTTTAAACCAACTTTGAATTGGAACCGACTATTTTGCTCTTCCTTTGCCAAAGAATTTTTGACACGATTTTGGCTCGTGGTTTTTGTTTGGCGTTTCTTGGTGAAGCCAATGGCAAACATGCGGAGCATGTAATTGTGAGTTGTCTTGACATCTACATGAGCCTTAATGAGGGTCTGCTAAGCCTCCGAGTGGATCTATAGGAGTTCTTTACTTAGGCGATTCGTTATCGCAGCTAAGTCTTAAGTCGCACTCGGAGCGAGTTGGTACTCATGTAATTGTCAGTTGTCTTGACATCTACATGAGTCTCAATGAGGGTCTGCTACTCATGTAATTGTCAGTTGTCTTGACATCTACATGAGCCTCAATGAGGGTCTGCTACTCATGTAATTGTCAATTGTCTTGACATCTACATGAGCCTCAATGAGGGTCTGCTAAGCCTCCGAGTGGATCTCTAAGATACACTCGAAGGAAGGCGATTCTTGATCGCAGACAAGTCTCCGAGTGCGACGTTTAGAGCACACTCGGATAAAGTTGTTGTTTAGGCGATTCTGGATCGCAGCTTAGTTTCCGAGTGCGACGTTTAGTGCCCACTCTGATAAAGTTTGTACTTAGGCGATTCTTGATCGCAGCTAAGTCCCCGAGTGGGACGTTTAGTGCACACTCGGAGAAAGTTAGAACTTAGGCGATTCTGGATCACAGCTAAGTCCCCGAGTGCGACGTTTAGTGCACACTCGGAGAAAGTTTGTACTTAGGCGATTCTTGATCGCAGCTAAGTCCCCGAGTGCTACGATGAGTGCACATTCGGAGAAATTTTGTACTTAGGCGATTCTTGATCGCAGCTAAGTCCCCGAGTGCAACGTTTAGTGCACACTCGGAGGAAGTTTGTACTTAGGCAATTCTTGATCGCAGCTAAGCCTCCGAGTGCGACGTTTAGTGCACACTCGGAGAAAGTTAGTACTTAGGCGATTCTGGATCGCAGCTAAGTCCCCGAGTGCGACGTTTAGTGCACACTCGGAGAAATTTTGTACTTAGGCGATTCTTGATCGCAGCTAAGTCCCCGAGTGCGATGTTTAGTGCACACTCGGAGAAAGTTAGTACTTAGGCGATTCTGGATCGCAGCTAAAGTCCCCGAGTGCGACGTTTAGTGCACACTCGGAGAAAGTTTGTACTTAGGCGATTCTTGATCGCAGCTAAGCCCCCGAGTGCGACGTTTAGTGCACACTCGGAGAAATTTTGTACTTAGGTGATTCTTGATCGCAGCTAAATCCCTGAGTGCGACGTTTAGTGCACACTCGGAGAAAGATTGTACTTAGGCGATTCTGGATCGCAGCTAAGTTTTTTTTTTGAGACCGGAGTCTACGAACGCGGAAGAATTTTGAATCTCTAAAAACTCAATCTGCTTTGTATTACTTCAACGATACTCGTTCTTTACATTCCTTCAGTCGACGGTCACGTGTAGAAGCGCTTCAGGAGATCTCCGTTCCATGCTCACGGCTCGTCCGTTTCCCTGTCGAGGTTGTAGAGTCGATATGCTCCGTCATTCAGCACCTTGGAGATGATGAAGGGTCCTTCCCAGGCGGGAGCCAACTTGTGAGGTCTCTGCTGATCCACTCGGAGTACCAGGTCGCCTGCTTGGAATGTACGACTCCTGACGTGTTGCGCGTGAAAATGCCGCAGATCTTGTTGATAAATGGTTGAGCGAGTCAGTGCCATCTCGCGCTCCTCCTCTAGAAGATCCACTCCGTCTTGCCTTGTTTGCTCTGCTTCAGCTTCGGAGAAGAGTTCAACTCGTGGAGCGTTGTGAAGCAAGTCACTCCGAAGGACTGCCTCTGCTCCGTAAACGAGGAAGAACGGGGATCGCCCTGTAGATCTATTTGGGGTTGTGCGGAGACCCCAAAGCACCGAAGGCAGCTCGGTGACCCATGCGCCGGCGGCATGTCTCACTTCTCGTAGGAGTCGAGGCTTCAAACCTTGCAGAATAAGTCCATTCGCCCGCTCTGCTTGCCCGTTTGTTTGGGGATGCGCCACAGATGCAAAATCCACTCGGATACCTTGGCCTGTACAGAAACCTTTGAATCTGTCCGAGTCAAAGTTTGTTCCATTGTCAGTGATTATGCTGTGAGGTACCCCGAATCTGGAGATGATGTCCCTGACAAACTTGATGGCCGTAAGGGCGTCGAGCTTCTTGATGGGCTTGGCTTCAATCCATTTTGTGAACTTGTCGACTGCCACCAACAAATGTGTATATCCCCCTTGGCTTGTCCTGAATGGACCGACTGTATCTAATCCCCATACTACAAATGGCCAAACAAGAGGGATTGACTTCAAGACAGATGTTGGCTTGTGGGACTTGTTGGAGTAGAACTGACAGCGTTCACATCGGTCAACCATATCTTTAGCCATTTCGTTCGCCTGTTGCCAGAAGAAGCCAGCTCTAAATGCTTTGGCGACGATTGCTCTTGAAGAGGCATGATGACCGCAGGTTCCCGAGTGAATTTCTTCCAGGATTAACTGTTCGTCCTCAGGGGAGATGCATCGTTGAAGAACGCCTGAAACACTTTCCTTGTACAACTGGCCATCAATGACAGTGAACGACTTTGACCTGCGGACGATCTGCCTGGCCTGGACTTCGTCTTCTGGTAATTCCTGCCTCAGGATCTATGCAATGATCGGCACATTCCAATCGGGGATGACAGCAAGAATCTCCATGATCAAATCAACCACAACAGGTACGTCGACTTCAGTCGGATCTGTCGAGCTCTTTGGTTGTACTGGTTCCTCTGTGAAAGGATCTTCTTTAACTGAGGGAAGGTGGAGGTGCTCGAGGCAGACGTCACTCGGGACTGGTCTCCGAGTGGATCCGAGTTTTGCCAACTCATCAGCTGCTTGGTTTTTCAGTCGCGGAACGTGGTGGAGTTCCAGACCTTCAAACTTTTTCTCGATCTTCCTCACTGCATTGTAGTATGTGGTCATGGTGGGGTTCCTGATGTCCCACTCCTTCATCACTTGATTAACCACCAAATCTAAATCGCCATAAACCATCAGGCAACGGACGCCGAGTGCGATGGCCATGCGCAGTCCATAAAGGAGACTGATGGGGTTATAGACCTAGGGTAGGGTCATAGGCCTGCCCTATAAGTCCTACCCAAGGACTACCCTTCATAAGGGATAAGGCCCTTAGTCAGTTTCGACTGAACTAAGGACTTCCCATCATCCAGTCAGTAACGAATCCTCCACCATCCAGACGGAGGTGAGCATTTGGAGTGTATCAAACTAACCGACTGGATTCCACTCCGTGCATCGTAACCCCCCTGGAGGGAAACAGTCGTACGTTTCCCTGTGCCTTTATTAGCATTTAAGACATACGTTACCTATAACATAGGCATTTATTCGCCACTACTCCACCCCTGTGCACCGAACCGTTGTGGAGGGCAGCGCACTCTATATAAGCCGCCCTTCCCCACTTGTGCAGGGGTTAGCAATTCACTGTAATCCATATTCCACTCGACAACAAGCTCCCAAAGCACTGAGACGTAGGGCTATTACCTCCACCGTAGAGGGGCCTGAACTCATACAACCTCGCCGTAGCTAAGGCTCTGCCCATCCTTTCGTACCCTACACATCTATTGTCAGACTTATACCCACGACAGTTGGCGCCCACCGTGGGGCAGGCGTCTAAGCGACTTCCGGCGAGTTTGCGACTACATCTTTTCGTCATGTCATCCGGTGGAGATTCGAGCATGGGTCACGAGATCCTCTTCGGCGCTCTCTCCTTCATCGTTGATGATTCGGCATGGCTTCAGGACGCCCCTCTCGACGTCGAGGCGCTTCCCCGCCGCGGGGCTACGCACTTCCGTGCCGGCGCCTGCGACATTCTTCTTCTCCAGCAGTCGGCTCCGGTGTCGACCCGTGCCGCCGTCACATGCCGCAACAAACGGTCCTGCAGTCCGCGGCTCCAGCGTTGGGTGCAACACGCCCAGGCGCGCCAGAACGCGTGTTCACAAGTGGCGGTCCTAGAGTCGGTTGTGGTTGCCCCGCCGTCCCAGCCCTCGGACTCGGTTCCGACTGATTTTCCTTCCGAGTACTTGGGTCGCGGGCCTGCAGCAGAAGTACACATGGCCAACTCCCATGAAAGTCCCCGCCAAACCGGCCGGAACGAGCACGAGATCAGCGAAACATCCGGCGCTCGCCGTCCACCTCGCCGTTCTGCCAGACGGCACACTCGGCGGAGCAATGTGGAGTTGTTTCGCACGCCCATCCTCAACTTGGCTGCCGCTGCCAAGATAGCCGATTCCCTTCAGCCGACTGATTCAGAGGCTGGCAGGGGGATCGAGCAATTCTGCGCCCTGCTGCACACGGCGCAGCAGCAAAACTCGGCGGTCTCCCAGTCGCACAACAGGATCCACAATAGTTCTGTTCATGCGAACACACATCGGTCAGTTCACAGCCCTGGTTCTCATCAGCGACCCAGGGGAGGCAGCCGTTCCATGAATCCCGAAGATCGTCGCCGTTCACGCACCCCTCCGCGGGGTGGGCCCTACGGGCCCCGACATCATGATGATCGGCGTTCAGTCGGTGACACTTACGATCCAAGGCCCGACGCGAGAGGGCATATCGTCCAGCGGAGGGTCGATAGGGGCCGAGCCCACCACGATGGTCATGATATTGACCGTCCGAGTGGAAGCAGGACCATCGTTTCTGGTCCCGAGTGTTTGAGTCAAGCCATCCATTCGGCTGACATCACTCCCAACTTCCGATTGGCGACGGGGATCAGCAAGTTTACAGGAGAGTCCAAGCCAGAAACGTGGCTGGATGACTACCGAGTGGCAGTCTAGATCGGAGGAGGGGACGACCACGTCGCCATGAAGCACCTCCCTCTGATGCTCGACGGCTCGGCGCGAGCGTGGCTGAACCAGTTGGCCCCCTCAAGCATCTACAACTAGGCAGATCTGGCCCGAGTGTTCATCAGGACCTTCGAAGGGACGTGCAAGCGCCCTGTTGTCCTCGTGGAGCTCCAGCACTGTGTCCAGAAGCAGAATGAGGCCCAGCGCTATTTCATTCAGCGTTGGACGACCCTCTACCACACGGTGGAGAACGTCACAGAGCACCAAGCAGTCTGTGCCTTCAAGGCAGGCGTGCGGTACAGGGACCTGTACCTGAAGTTTGGTCGAACAGGCGACATCTCCATGAACAAGATGATGGAGATAGCGGCACGCTATGCAAATGGTGAAGAAGAAGACCGCATCCGTAGCGGCAAGCACAAAACAGTCCCCGATGGAGATGGGAATAACACTCGGAAGCAAAAGCAGAAAGCTCCATCCACTCCGCAGGCAGAAGCCGTAGCTGTTACCAATGCCAAGTTCAAGGGCAAGGGGAAGGCTCAGTTCACCCCCAAGAAGAAGCAGTTCGATAACCCCATCCTGGACCAGCCATGTCCGATTCACACGAAGATGGATGAAGAGGGCAACGCCATATATCCGAAGCATACCACTCGGCAATGTCGCCTCCTGATCAGGGGTTCGGCGAAGGGCAACTGAGTGAAAAGGACAATGAATAGGATGAGGAGGATAAGGAGGATCCGTTCCCCCAAGTCCATGCAACACTGATGATTTTTGCTGACGTTGAGAGCAAGAGTCAACTGAAGCTGATAAACAAGGAGGTGAACATGGCCACCCCTACCAACCCCAAGTTCCTCAAATGGTCTCAGACTGCGACCACCTTTGACCAGTCGGATCAGACAGCACACGTACCCACCCTAGGGAGACAGGCTCTGGTCGTCGACCCGGTGGTGGAAGGAGTCCGACTGCGCAAAGTCCTCATGGACGGCAGCAGTGGCTTGAACATCATGTACGCCGACACTCTCAAAGGGATGGGCATTCCGATGTCCAAACTCAACGAGAGCAGCATGCAGTTCCATGGAGTCGTCCCTGGATGAAAGGCCAAGTCACTCGGCCAGATTGCGTTGGACGTCGTTTTCGGCTCCGACAAGAACTTCCGCAAGGAAAAGCTGACGTTCGAGGTGGTGGACTTCCAGAGCGCGTACCACGCAATTCTGGGCCGCCTGGCATATGCACGTTTCATGGTCCGTCCATGTTACGTGTACCTGAAGCTAAAGATGCTAGACCCGAAAGGTGTGATCACTATCACAGGCAATCGACAGCGAGCCGAAGAGTGTCTGCAGCAGGGATCAAGGATCGCCGATCAGCAGATGGCTGTCCTCAAGCTTGATGAGTACAAGAAAACAGTCGACCCCGCTGACTTGATGCGTGCGAAGAAGCCAGCTTCGGAGTCTGCATTCCAGTCGGCGGGAGAGACGAAGAAGGTCAGCATCCACCCGACGGACGACACCGCTGCCCCGACGAACATCTCCACCACCCTCGATCCTAAATAGGAAGCCGAGCTCACCCACTTCCTCCGTGAGAACTGGGACATCTTTGCATGGAAGCCCTCTGACATGCCAAGTGTACCCAGGGAGTTGATTGAGCACCGACTGCATGTGGATCCCACTGCTCGGCCTGTTCGAGAACGCCTGCGTCGTTCCGCCGCGCACAAGAGGAAGGCAATCGGAGAAGAAGTGGCCAAGCTTTTGGCAGCCAACTTCATTCGCGAGGTACACCACTCCGAGTGGCTCACCAATGTTGTCATGGTGCTCGAGAAGGACAAGTCGCTCCGGATGTGCATCGACTTCAAGCATCTCAATAAGGTCTGCCGGAAAGACCATTTTCCGCTCCCCCGCATCGATCAAATTGTCGATTCGACTGCGGGTTGCGAGCGTTTGTCATTTCTTGATGCCTACTCGGGCTATCATCAGATCCGTCTGTATGGCCCCGATGAATTAAAAACAGCCTTCATCACCCCATTCGGGTGCTTCTGCTACATCACTATGCCATTCGGTTTGAAGAATGCAGGAGCTACCTCTATGCGCATGATCCAAAAATGCCTCCTCGACCAGATCGGTCGGAATGTGGAGGCATACATGGATGATATCGTAGTCAAGTCACGCAAAGGTTCCGACCTGCTGACTTACTTGGCAGAAACATTCGCCAACCTTCGTAGGTACCATATTAAGCTCAACCCCGCCAAGTGTTCATTCGGCGTTCCCAGCGGAAAGTTACTCGGTTTCTTCGTTTCCGAACGAGGGATCGATGTCAACCCCGAAAAGATCGGGACCATCGTCCGAATGGCGCGGCCGGTCAGAATACACGATGTTCAACCGGTCACAGGTTGCCTAGCGGCTTTGAGCAGGTTTATCACTCGACTCGGTGAGAAAGCACTTCCTCTGTACCGACTCATGAAGAAATCAGATACTTTCGAGTGGACAGACGAAGCCCAAGTTGCATTCGACAACCTCAAAGTCCTACTTTCCACCCAGCCGGTTCTTACTGCTCCGCTCAGTAAAGAGCCCCTTCTTCTGTACATCGCGGCTACAAATCAAGTCGTCAGCACTATTCTCACAGTCGAACGAGAAGAAGAAGGCAAAGCATACAAAGTTCAGTGGCCAGTGTATTACGTCTCCGAAGTCCTGACTCCTTCCAAGCAGAGGTATCCTCACTATCAAAAACTTATCTACGGGATTTACATGACTGCAAAGAAGGTGGCTCATTATTTCCAAGACCACTCGGTGTCTGTCGTTTCTGATGCTCCGTTGTCGGAAATCCTCCACAATCGGGACGCGTCGGGCCGAGTGGCGAAGTGGGCAATGGAGATGTTATACTGCGACATCAAGTTCGAGGCCAAGAAAGCTATAAAATCTCAAGCTCTGGCTGACTTCATAGCAGAATGGGTAGAACAACAGCAACCGATCCACATCTACTCGGCTCATTGGACAATGTTCTTCGATGGGTCCAAGATGTTGAATGGCTCCGGCGCTGGCGTTGTGATCGTATCGCCAAAGGGCAACAAACTCAAGTATGTGCTGCAGATACACTTTGATTCCTCCAACAATGAGGCAGAGTATGAAGCTCTCCTTTATGGACTGCGCATGGCCATCGCACTCGGCGTCCGTCGCCTGATGGTCTATGGCGATTCGGATTTGGTGGTTAATCAAGTGATGAAAGAGTGGGACGTCAGGAACCCCACCATGACCACATACTGCAATGCATTGAGGAAGCTCGAGAAGAAGTTTGAAGGTCTAGAACTCCACCACGTTCCGCGACTGAAGAACCAAGCAGCTGATGAGTTGGCAAAACTCGGATCCACTCGGAGACCAGTCCCGAGTGACGTCTTCCTCGAGCACCTCCACCTTCCCTCAGTTAAAGAAGATCCTTTCACAGAGGAACCAGTACAACCAAAGAGCTCGACAGATCCAACTGAAGTCGACGTACCTGTTGTGGTTGATTTGATCATGGAGATTCTTGCTGTCATCCCCGATTGGAATGTGCCGATCATTGCATAGATCCTGAGGCAGGAATTACCAAAAGACGAAGTCCAGGCCAGGCAGATCGTCCGCAGGTCAAAGTCGTTCACTGTCATTGATGGCCAGTTGTACAAGGAAAGTGTTTCAGGCGTTCTTCAACGATGCATCTCCCCTGAGGACGAACAGTTAATCCTGGAAGAAATTCACTCGGGAACCTGCGGTCATCATGCCTCTTCAAGAGCAATCGTCGCCAAAGCATTTAGAGCTGGCTTCTTCTAGCTACAGGCGAACGAAATGGCTAAAGATATGGTTGACCGATGTGAAGGCTGTCAGTTCTACTCCAACAAGTCCCACAAGCCAACATCTGTCTTGAAGACAATCCCTCTTGTTTGGCCATTTGTAGTATGGGGATTAGATACAGTCGGTCCATTCAGGAAAGGCCAAGGGGGATATACACATCTGTTGGTGGCAGTCGACAAGTTCACAAAATGGATTGAAGCCAAGCCCATCAAGAAGCTCGACGCCCTAACGGCCATCAAGTTTGTCAGGGACATCATCTCCAGATTCGTGGTACCTCACAGCATAATCACGGACAACGGGACAAACTTTGACTCGGACAGATTCACAGGTTTCTGTGCAAGCCAAGGTATACGAGTGGATTTTGCATCTGTGGCGCATCCTCAAACAAACGGACAAGCAGAGCGGGCGAATGGACTTATTCTGCAAGGTTTGAAGCCTCGACTCCTGCGAGAGGTGGGGCATGCCGCTGGCGCATGGGTCACCGAGCTACCTTCGGTGCTTTGGGGTCTCCGCACAACCCCGAATAGATCTAGAGGGTGATCCCCGTTCTTCCTCGTTTATGGAGCAGAAGCGGTCCTTCCGAGTTACTTGCTTCACAAGGCTCCACGAGTTGAACTCTTCTCCGAAGCTGAAGCAAAACAAGCAAGGCAAGACGGAGTGGACCTTCTATAGGAAGAGCGCGAGATGGCACTGACTCGCTCAACCATTTATCAACAAGATCTGCGGCGCTTTCACGCGCGACACGTCAGGAGTCGTACATTCCAAGCAGGCGACCTGGTGCTCTGAGTGGATCAGCAAAGACCTCACAAGTTGGCTCCCGCGTGGGAAGGACCCTTCATCATCTCCAAGGTGTTGAACAACGGAGCATACAGACTCTACAACATCGACAGAGAAACGGACGAGCCGCGAGCATGGAACGGAGATCTCCTGAAGCGCTTCTACACGTGACCGTCGACTGAAGCAATGTAAAGAACAAGTATTGGTGAAATAATACAAAGCAGATTGAGTTTTTGCAGATTCAAAATTCTTCCGCGGTCGCAGACTCCGGTCTCAAAAAAAAAACTTAGCTGCGATCAAGAATCGCCTAAGTACTAACTTTATCCAAGTGTGCACCAAGCGTTGCACTCAGGGACTTAGCTGCGATCAAGAATCGCCTAAGTACTAACTTTCTCCGAGTGTGCACTAAACGTTGCACTCGGGGACTTAGCTGCGATCAAGAATCGCCTAAGTACTAACTTTCTCCGAGTGTGCACTGAACGTCGCACTCGGAGACTTAGCTGCGATCAAGAATCGCCTAAGTACTAACTTTCTCCGAGTGTGCACTAAACGTTGCACTCGGGGACTTAGCTGCGATCAAGAATCGCCTAAGTACTAACTATCTCCGAGTGTGCACTTCACGTCGCACTCGCAGACTTAGCTGCGATCAAGAATCGCCTAAGTATCAACTTTCTCCGAGTGTGCACTTCACGTCGCACTCGGGGACTTAGCTGCGATCAAGAATCGCCTAAGTACAAATTTTCTCCGAGCGTGCACTAAACGTCGCACTCGGGGACTTAGCTACGATCAAGAATCGCCTAAGTACTAACTTTCTCCGAGTGTGCACTAAACGTCGCACTCGGGGACTTAGCTGCGATCAAGAATCGCCTAAGTACTAACTATCTCCGAGTGTGCACTTCACGTCGCACTCGGAGACTTAGCTGCGATCAAGAATCGCCTAAGTATCAACTTTCTCCGAGTGTGCACTTCACGTCGCACTCGGGGACTTAGCTGCGATCAAGAATCGCCTAAGTACAAATTTTCTCCGAGCGTGCACCAAACGTCGCACTCGGGAACTTAGCTACGATCAAGAATCGCCTAAGTACTAACTTTCTCCGAGTGTGCACTAAACGTCGCAGTCGGGGACTTAGCTGCGATCAAGAATCGCCTAAGTACTAACTATCTCCGAGTGTGCACTTCACGTCGCACTCGGAGACTTAGCTGCGATCAAGAATCGCCTAAGTATCAACTTTCTCCGAGTGTGCACTTCACGTCGCACTCGGGGACTTAGCTGCTATCTAGAATCGCCTAAGTACAAATTTTCTCCAAGCGTGCACTAACCGTCGCACTCGAGGACTTAACTGCGATCAAGAATCGCTTAACTAGAAAGCTTCCTTCGACTGTATCCTACAGATACACTCGGGGACTAAGCAGACCCTCATTGAGGCTCATGTGGATGTCAAGACCACTGACAATTACATGAGTAACAACTCGCTCCAAGTACGACCTTACAGTCGCACTCGAAGACTTAGCCGCGATCACGAATCGCCTAAGTACTCAAATGCCTTCGACTGTATCCTACAGATACACTCGGGGACTCAACAGACCCTCAGTGAGGCTCATGTAGATGTCAAGACCACTGACAATTACATGAGTAGCAGAACCTCATTGAGGCTCATGTAGATGTCAAGACCACTGACAATTACATGAGTAACAACTCGCTCCGAGTATGACCTGACAGTCGCACTCGATGACTTAGCCGCGATCACGAATCGCCTAAGTACTCTTGCCTTCGAGTGTATCCTACAGATTCACTCGGAGACTCAGCAGACCCTCAGTGAGGCTCATGCAGATGTCAAGACAACTGACAATTACATGCTCCGCATGTTTGCCATTGGCTTCACCAAGAAACGCCAAACAAAAACACGAGCCAAAATCGTATCAACAACTCTTTGGCAAAAGAAGAGCAAAAGGTGCGATTCAAATTCAAAGTTCACCTAAGGATAGTTGGCTCGGTGTAGATCAAGCTTATCCACACCGAACCAAGAATGTGACGGCCAGCAGAAGTGGCCAAAGTTTCTTACAACCAACACTCGGCATACCGAGGTACAAGTTTTCTCAAACATCGTCAGGACTGGCGCTGGGACTGGCAAGCTCTACGAATGTGTCGAGGTCGATCCCGTCGGAGATGCGGGTGGCGCTCTCAAGAAAGGTCTCCATGAAGTCTTTGAATCGAAGCTTTTTCGTGTTGGCGACCTGCAACGCCTTCAGCTTCTCTTCGCGAGCCTCCTTGCAGTGCACTCGGACCAAAGACAGAGCGACGTCCGCACCACAACGAGCTGCGGACTTCTTCCACGCCTACACTCGGTTCGGGACCTCCTCCAGCCGAGTCATCAAGCCTTCAATCTTGTGCGGAGACTCGTCTTTAGGCCAAAGCTCCTTGTCGATTCGGCCGACGACTTCTCTCAGTCGACCGATGAAAGGTCCAACTTTTCCCAGGCAAATGTGCGCTCGGAGCAGATCTCGATTGGCGTCCTCGCCGAGTGGAATGTTCTCAAGAATCGACCGCTCAACGTCAGCTACTTCAACCTCAGCATCCATGCAAAAATCTGCAAAGACAGGACGAGCAAACAATAAGCGCCGAATGAATTGCACAGTCGACAAGCACTCGGAAAAACATAACTTACCACCCACAAGCGCTATCATCTTTCGGGCCCATTCACTCACGTAATTTTCCTATGCTATACACCGCCTGTTCAACACTTTCATTTGTCCCATCAGCTCGGTCCTTTGTTTCCCCATTTTCTCCACCTCAGCAGTCAATGCCTTGTTTGTCTCACGGGCCTACTCCAAGGACTTTTCTCGTTCCGCCAGAACATCCTTCATACCAGCCATTGCAACCATCGCTGCATCCAGTTCCCCAGCAAACTGAACCTTCTCCGCCCTCAGAGTCTCGTACGTTGCTCTCATCTCGCAAGTTTTCTGCAAGACAGTGCCTCGAGACGATCAGACAGATTCAACAAGGACAACAATAAAAATCCTAAGTTCTTCAGACCCCTGCCGACGCAAGCAGTCGACAGCGGTCTCGGGGACTACACCCAGTGGGTTCACTAAGAGTGACCCCACTAGCATGAAACTCAAACAGGTCCGCCCTATTGAGCTACATGACAACACATAATCCTATGAGGCTACTACTACCCGACCTGAGTAAAATTACTCTCGGGGACTCATCCAGCAGGTACACTCCGAGTGCCCCAACTGTTAACATTCGAACAAATTAATTTTTGATCTGATCAAGTTAAAGAAAATGTGTATAAAGACAACTGCCGGTGCAAGCACTCGACAGAAGTCTCGGGGACTACACCCACTGGGTTCACTAAGAGCGAACCCATTGCAAAAATCATTCGATATCCGAGCACACCCAGTGGGTTACAAGAGGAAAGTAAATACTTACTAGCCCACTTACTCGGATATCGTCCCGTAGTTCCAAGCTTCGCTTGTACAAGGACGCGATGGAGTCGTACGCCTTCTTGGCCTCTCCCGCCATCAGCTCCGCCTGCACCATGGCCCCTTTGGCAGCTCCCACCTGATCTTCTGGGAGGCGCTGGACGTTGTACTCGACAGTCGACGGGCCTGGCATCGTAGGAGGCTCCTTGGGCATCCCCAGACTTGCTCCAGTCGGTTCAGCATCGATTGGCGCCGTTTCAGTCAACGGCATCGTCTCAGTCGGTGGCGCGTCCATGGCGAGAGTGGTAACCGGCGGAACAGCCTCAAGGACAGGCACCGCAGCTTGCTCAGACCTCCCCTGTTCGTCCTCCTCCACAAAAATCACCCCTGAGGGAAACCCGACCGAATGGCGTGAGACTACAGGAAAAAGGCAAGACCAAAGACAGAATTCGTGACGCAATAACGTAGGCTCTCGGAGTCACTACGACGCACCTGGCTGGGATGTGGCAACGTTGTCCATGTCCATGGGATCGTCCCCCTGGCGTGTCGGAGAGGTAGCAGAGGTGGCAACTCTGTCGAGTAAAATTCATTCGACCAATAAGAAGGAGTTCAATCACATACTGAAAGAAGATAGAAGAACATTGCACTTACGTGGAGGTGACGGGAACTGCGACCCTCATCCGCGGTAAAGCCTTTCGAGGCTTAGATCCACTTGGTTTGGCCACCTTAGAGGGCTGACCCGCAGGCTCAGCAGCAGATTCCCTGGTCCTCTTTGTGCTCCGAGCACTCGGAGCTACGGGAACGGCTGGTGAGGCACTCGGTACCACAGGAGCAGCTGGCGGCGCACTCGAGGATGCCGGAGGGGCCGAAGGAGCCGCGGGTTCGTGACAGCGCTTAGTCCGAAGCTCTAGTGGAGGAGGTGGCGAGTTCTGCTCCTCGTCTGCCTCTTCCTCTTCTGTGGACTCCTCCTCATCCGTCTCCCCACTGTCGGAGACGTACTCGACACTCTCCACACTGCCCTCCTGGCTGCCTTCCTCCTCCTCGGCCGGATTCCCGTTCGAGACAGGAGAAAACCAGTTAGTCCACGCCTGCACAAGATGCAGTCGACAACATCAGACGTCAGACAGTGATTCAAGAAAGCGATAAATCTAAGACAATTGGGTGCACTCGACAAGTTATACTCACTGCGTTCGGAGGAGGGTTGTCCGTGCGGAAAGCCTTCACTCGCCAGGCCCCTCTAGGGTTCTCGCAAGCGCCTGTGATGTTGAGGACCCACGATGCCACCGTCTCCCCGGACACGCACTCGACGTTGGTCCGAGTGTAGTCCTCAGACCCTGTGTAGTGCCACATGGCATGGTGTCGAGCTTGCAGAGGCTGGATACGCCGACCCAGGAAAACCTCCAGCAAATCTATGCCGATGACTCCCCTTCGGACGACCTCTACAAGCGCATCGACCAGCGGCTGGATCTGGGTCTTCTCCGCCTTCGTGAGCACGAGCTGCCTAGGCGGAGCCGGTCGGTCTAAGCTAAAGGGGGGAAGTCCAGTGGTAGCATTCGGACTGGCAACGTCCTGGCAGTAGAACCATGTCGACTGCTAGTTCCTAACGGATTCGCTCAGCTGAAGAGCAGGATAGCTACTTTTACTCTTATTTTGGAAGCCTAAACCCCCGCAAAGCTGGAGGAGGTGAGTTTTATCATCCGACTGGCTAAGTCGTTTGATGGTTTGGGATCTAGCAGAGAAGATATGTTTGAAAAGCCCCCAATGGGGAGGACAGCTGATGAAACCCTCGCACAGAATGACGAAGGCAGAGAGATGAGCTATGGCATTGGGAGGAAAATGGTGGAGCGGCGCCCCGAAGTAGTTCATGATACCTTTGAAAAAGGGATGAGGAGGCAGAGAGAAACCTCTGTGCACATGGCTCAGCAGCAAGACGCGCTCCCCCTCCCGGGGCGCCGGCTCGGTCTCGCCTTCCGCCGGGAACCTCCACGACTTGTGCGCAATCATTCCGTGCTCCACCAACTCCAGGAAGCTCTCCTCCGTCATCGTGGAGGGGAGGAAATCCCCCTGGATCCACCCCGCCGGTAACGCCCGCTGCCGCCGCTGAGCAGGAGCCGCCGCCTTCCCCTTCTTCTTCTTTGCCTCTAGCTTGCTAGTCTGCCCCTTCGTCATGGCGAAGGCTGCAGATGCGCGAGGGAGAAGGAGAAGGAAGGAGCTTGGGATGCGCAGGGGATGGCGAGAGAAGCGGCGCAAGTGCAAGATATCCAGCGAATGTAACGAAAAAACCCTCACCGCTGAGGTTTAAGTAAGGTTCCGACTGGGTCACTGGCAAGTGGCCCCGAAATCTTATCCCCCGACCGGTCGCGGCGATATCAGTGGAGAAGATGAAGGCGTGGGAATCGAGGCGTCATGTACTACTCGAGCGCGATGTCGTCATCCCGCTGAGTGCGCGGCAACCGAAATTTGAGGATCCCAGAAAATCCGCCGCTGTTAGTTGACTGGTCACGTCAGAAGATACCACGGAAGCACTCGGTCTCCGACAGTTTGTTTCACAAATACTTCCACTCAGATTGTTGGTCGAAGAAGATAAAATGGATCGATGCAAGCAACGCCAAAGTCGCATCCGTACCAGTCGCATCCGTACTCCAAGCATCGCTTCGTCGTTCCAACCCCAATCCATTCGGGGACTAATGATGGGGTTATAGTCCTAGGGTAGGGTCATATGCCTGCCCTATAAGTCCTACCCAAGGACTACCCTTCATAAGGGATAAGGCCCTTAGTCAGTTACGACTGAACTAAGGACTTCCCATCATCTAGTCGGTAACGAATCCTGCACCATCCAGTCGGAGGTCAGCATTTGGAGTGTATCAAACTAACCGACTGGATTCCACTCCATGCATCGTAACCCCCCTGGAGGGAAACGGTCGTACGTTTCCCTATGCCTTTATTAGCATTTAAGACATACGTTACCTGTAACGTAGGCATTTATTCGCCACTACTCCACCCCTGTGCACCGAACCGTTGTGGAGGGCAGCGCACTCTATATAAGCCGCCCTTCCCCACTGGTGCAGGGGTTAGCAATTCACTGTAATCCATATTCCACTTGACAACAAGCTCCCAGAGCACTAAGACATAGGTCTATTACCTCCACCGTAGAGGGGCCTGAACTCATAGAACCTCGCCGTAGCTAAGGCTCTGCCCATCCTTTCGTACCCTACACATCTACTGTCAGACTTATACCCACGACAGAGAGCTTCATACTCTGCCTCGTTGTTGGAGGAATCAAAGTGTATCTGCAACACATACTTGAGTTTGTCACCTTTTGGCGATATGATCACAACGCCAGTGCCGGAGCCATTCAACATCTTGGACCCATCGAAGAACATTGTCTAATGAGCCGAGTAGATGTGGGTCGGTTGTTGTTGTTCTACCCATTCTGCTATGAAGTCAACCAGAGCTTGAGACTTTATAGCTTTCTTGGCTTCGAACTTGATGTCACACTATAACATCTCCATTGCCCACTTCGCCACTCTGCCTGATGCGTCCCGATTGTGTAAGATTTCCGACAACGGAGCATCAGAAACGACAGACACCGAGTGGTCTTGGAAATAATGAGCCACCTTCTTCGCAGTCATGTAAATCCCGTAGATAAGTTTTTGATAGTGGGGATACCTCTGCTTGGAAGGAGTCAGGACTTCGGAGACATAATACATTGGCCGCTGAACCTTGTATGCTTTGCCTTCTTCTTCCCGTTCGACTGTGAGAACAGTGATGACGACTTGATTTGTAGTCGCGATGTACAGAAGAAGGGGTTCTTTACTGAGCGGAGCAGTAAGAACCGGTTGGGTGGAAAGTAGGACTTTGAGGTCGTCGAATGCGATTTGGGCTTCGTCTGTCCACTCGAAAGTATCTGATTTCTTCATGAGTCGGTACAGAGGAAGTGCCTTCTCGCCGAGTCGACTGATAAACCTGCTCAAAGCCGCTAGGCAACCTGTGAGCCTTTGAACATCGTGTATTCTGACCGGCCGCTCCATTCAGACGATGGTCCCGATCTTTTCGGGGTTGACATCGATCCCTCGTTCGGAAACGAAGAAACCGAGTAACTTCCCGCTGGCAACACCGAATGAACACTTGGCTGGATTGAGCTTGATATCGTACCTACGAAGGTTAGCGAATGTTTCTGCCAAGTCAGTCAGCAGGTCGGAACCTTTGCGTGACTTGACTATGATATCATCCATATACGCCTCCACATTCCGATCGATCTGGTCAAGGAGGCATTTTTGGATCATGCGCATAAAGGTTGCTCCTGCATTGTTCAAACCAAATGGCATAGTGATTTAGCAGAAGCACCCGAATGGGGTGATGAAGACTGTTTTTAATTCATCGGGGCCATACAGACGGATCTGATGATAGCCCGAGTAGGCATCAAGGAATGACAAATGCTCGCAACCCGTAGTCGAATCGACAATTTGATCGATGCGGGGGATCGGAAAAAGGTCTTTCGGGCAGACCTTATTGAGATGTTTGAAGTCGATGCACATTCGTAGTGACTTGTCCTTCTTGGGCACCATGACAACATTGGCGAACCACTCGGAGTGGTGTACCTCGCGAATGAAGTTGGCTGCCAAAAGCTTAGCCACCTCTTCTCCGATTGCTTTCCTCTTGTGCACGGCGGACCGACGCAAGCGTTCTCGGACAGGCCGAGCGGCGGGATCCACATGCAGTCGGTGCTCAGCCAACTCCCTGGGTACACCTGGCATGTCAGCGGGCTTCCATGCGAAGATGTCCCAGTTCTCACGAAGGAATTGGATGAGCTCGGCTTCCTATTTAGGATCGAGGGTGGTGGAGATGTTCGTCGGGCAGCGGTGTCGTCCGTCGGGTGGATGCTGACCTTCTTCGTCTCTCCCGCTGACTGGAATGCAGACTCCGAAGCTGGCTTCTTCGCACGCATCAAGTCAGCGGGGTCGACTGTGTTCTTGTACTCATCAAGCTCGAGGACAACCATCTGCTGATCGGCGATCCTCGATCCCTGCTGCAGACCCTCCTCGGCCCGCTGCCGACTGCGTGTGATAGTGATCACACCTTTTGACCCTGGCATCTTCAGCTTCAGGTACACGTAACACGGACGGGCCATGAAACGCGCGTACGCCGGGCGGCCCAGAATTGCGTGGTACGCACTCTGGAAGTCCAGCACCTCGAACATTAGCTTTTCCTTGTGGAAGTTCTTGTCGGAGCCGAAGACGACGTCCAACACGATCTGGCCGAGTGACTTGGCCTTTCGTCCAGGGACGACTCCATGGAACTGCATGCTGCTCTCGCTAAGTTTGGACATCGGAATGCCCATCCCCTTGAGTGTGTCAGCGTACATGATGTTCAAGCCACTGCCGCCGTCCATCAGGACTTTGCGCAGTCGGACTCCTTCCACCACCGGGTCGATGACCAGAGCCTACCTCCCTGGGGTGGGTACGTGTGCTGGATGATCCGACTGGTCAAAGGTGATCGCACTCTGAGACCATTTGAGGAACGTGGGGTTGGTCGGCGTGGCCATGTTCACCTCCCTGTTCACCAGCTTCAGTCGACTCTTGCTCTCAACGTCAGCGAAAATCATCAGTGTTGCATGGACTTTGGGGAACGGATCCTCCTTGTCCTCCTCATCCTATTCATTGTCCTTTTCACTCGGCTGCCCTTCACCGAACCCCTGGATCAGGAGGCGACATTGCCGAGTGGTATGCTTTGGAAATATGGCGTTGCCCTCTTCATCCATTTTCTTGTGAATTGGACATGGCTGGTCCAGGATGTGGTTTCCGAACTACTTCTTCTTGAGGGTGAATTGAGCCTTCCCCTTGCCCTTGAACTTGGCTTTGGTAACGGTTGCGGCCTCTGCCTGCGGAGTGGACGAAGCTTTCTGCTTCTGCTTCCGAGTGCTGTTCCCATATCCATCGGTGACTGCTTTGTGCTTGCCGCTACGAATGCGGTCCTCTTCTTCGCCATTTGCATAGCGTGTCGCTATCTCCATCATCTTACTCATGGAGATGTCGCTTGTTCGACCGAACTTCAGGTACAGATCTCTGTACCGCACGCCTGCCTTGAAGGCGCAGACTGCTTGGTGCTCTGTGACGTTCTCCACCGTGTGGTAGAGGGTCGTCCAACGCTGAATGAAATCACGCAGGGGCTCATTCTGCTTCTGGACACAGTGCTGGAGCTCCACGAGACCAGTAGGGCGTTTGCACGTCCTTTCGAAGGTCCTGATGAAGACCCAGGCCAGATCTGCATAACTGTAGATGCTTGAGGGAGCCAACTGGTTCAGCCACGCTCGTGCCGAGCCATCGAGCATCAGGGGGAGGTGTTTCATGGCGACGTGGCCGTCCCCTCCTCCGATCTGGACTGCCACTCGGTAGTCGTCCAGCCAAGTTTCTGGCTTGGATTCCCGTGTAAACTTGCTGATCCCTGTCGCCAATCGGAAGTTGGGAGGGATGTCAGCCGAACGGATGGCTCGACTGAAACACTCGGGACCAGAGACGATGGTCCTGCTTCCACTCGGACGGTCCATATCGTGACCATCGCGGTGGGCCCGGCCTCTGTCGACCCTCCTCTGGGCGATATGCCCTCTCGCGTCGGGCCTTGGATCATAAGTGTCACCGACTGAACGCCGATCATCATGAGGTCGGGGCCCGTAGGGCCCACCCCGCGGAGGGGTGCGTGAGCGGCGACGATCTTCGGGATTCATGGAATGGCTGCCTCCCCTGTGTCGCTGATGAGAACCGGGGCTGTGAACTGACCGATGCGTGTTCGCGTGAACAGAACTATTGTGGATCCTGTTGTGCGACTCGGAGACCGCCGAATTTTGCTGCTGCGCCGTGTGCAGCAGGGCACGGATCTACTCGATCCCTCTGCCAGCCTCTGAATCAGTCAGCCTGAGGGAATCGCTATTTTGGCAGCGGCAGCCAGGTTGAGGACGGGTGTGCGGAACACCTCCACGTTGCTCCGACGAGTGTGCCGACTGGCAGAACGACGGGGCTGACGGCGAGCACCGGATGTTTCGCCGACCTCGTGCTCGTTTCGGCCGGTTTGGCGGGGACTTTCATGGGCGTTAGTCATGTGCACTTCGGCTGCAGACCCGTGACCCAAGTATTTGGAAGGAAACTCAGTCGGAACTGAGTCCGAGCGCTGGGACGGCGGCGCCACTACAACCGACTCTAGGACCGCCACTTGTGAGGACGCGTTCTGGCGTGCCTCGGCGTGTTGCACCCAACGCTGGATCCGCGGACGGCAGGACCGCTTGTTGCGGCGCGCGACGGCGGCGTAGGTCGACACCGGAGCCGACTGCTGGAGAAGAAGGATACCACGGGCGCCGGTACGGAAGTGCATAGCCCCACGACTAGGGAGCACCTCGACGTCGAGAGGGGCATCCCGAAGCCATGCCGAATCGTCGACGATGAAGGAGAGAGCGCCAAAGAGGATCTCGTGCCCATGCTCAAATCTCCACCGGATGACATGATGAAAAGATATAGTCGCAAACTCGCCGGAAGTTGCTTAGACGCCTGCCCCACGGTGGGCGCCAACTGTCGTGGGTATAAGTCTGACAGTAGATGTGTAGGGTACGAAAGGATGGGCAGAGCCTTAGCTATGGCGAGGTTGTATGAGTTCTCGCCCCTCTACGGTGGAGGTAAAAGCCCTACGTCTCACTGCTCTTGGGAGCTTGTTGTCGAGTGGAATATGGATTACAGTGAATTGCTAACCCCTGCACCAGTGGGGAAGGGCGGCTTATATAGAGTGCGCTACCCTTCACAACTGTTCGGTGCACAGGGGTGGAGTAATGGCGAATAACTGCATACGTTACAGGTAACGTATGTCTTAAATGCTAATAAAGGTACATGGAAACGTATGACCGTTGCCCTCCAGGGGGGTTACGATGTACAGAGTGGAATCCAGTCGGTAAGTTTGATACGCTCCGAATGCTCATCTCCGACTGGATGGTGGAGGAATCGTCACCGACTGGATGATGGGAAGTCCTTAATTCAGTCGGAACTGACTAAGGGCCTTATCCCTTATGAAGGGGAGTCCTTGGGTAGGACCCATAGGGCAGGCCTATGACCCTACCCTAGGACTATAACCCCATCACGAACCCCCTTGATAAATCGCGTAGTGTTAAGACTTGTCCGGCAGGACCCAACCTTGGTGTTAATTTTCTAATCACTTAATAATAATCTGCATATGGAATGGCCTCGTCGAGGAATTTAATCAACAACCTGGGCGAGTGCTCCTCATGGGTGTTGGTCCAAAATGGATAGACTGCGGGGGCCACCACAGGGGAACTTGAGGTTTGGCTCTTGTAGGCTTTTCCATCCGTCGTGTCCTGAGACGGAGATATGTGGCTCTTATCGGGGTCGTCGACACGTCGGGAGGTCCTGCTAGTCTTGTCTTACCTTAGCGATATATCTTGCGTACAAGAATACTAGTGAAGCTTTGGTTCTCCCCAGAGTTGAGGTTTTCCTCTAAGGAATCCGACGAGATCACGAGATTCGTGATAGAGGATTACTTTGCGGCCCGTGACCGTTTGTGATGGACTAGTTGGAGCACCCCTGCAGGGTTTAATCTTTCGGAAAGCCGTGCCCGCGGTTATGTGGCAACTTGGAATATTTGTTAACATCCGGTGATAGATAACTTAAACATAACTCTAATAAAATTGCCAACTGTGTGTGTAACCATGACTGTCCCCTTCGAAGACCTCTCTTCGATCGGGAACACGGTGGGGTTATGATTGCCGTAAGTAGGTGTTCAGGATCACTTAGTGATCAGCTAATCATCGATCGATAGAATAGACCACCTTCAATTCATGTTCTACGTAAGTTAGCCACCATACTGCTTAGGATGCTGCAACCTAAATATTCCACCTTCCTTACTTAATAACTTGACTAGTTCTGGCACCGAGGTCATAGATTTCTGAGTCCCCGTGGCTCACAGATTCCTTCACAACACCAACAGGTTCAGGTACCCCCGAGACAGGTGATCCCGATGGCATGCAGCTGGCGTGGTAGTACGATGAGGAGAACGACCGCCTGTACGTGAACTATCCAAAAGACTGAGACGTGGTCATGATCATGTGCAAGCATGCAGGGTAGTATAGTCATTTCTCATGTTTTGTAGTCCGTAGCGGAACTACCTTTTTTGGATGCGTGATGTAGCTCATATATATTTATGAGATGACAGTTGAATCCCTTATTGTCATTCTACTATTGTTATGTAAGCGTTATGTTACTGTGCTTGCGAAATGCTTAGATGCGCTTCTTTCCAATTCGGGGCCTCGTTCCCTAAATCGGAAAGGACCGCATCTTAGTCGTTAGAACGGGTGTACACCATTCAGATCCGTCTGTACTTTGCAATTGTTTATGTCTTCATCCTTGATATAATCGCGGATGGAATCGAAGCGGCGCTTTATGCGTCTGGTCCTCTTGTGAAACATGGGCTCCTTGGCTAGAGAAATGGCACTAGTGTTGTCACAAAAGAGACTCATCGGATCCAGTGCATTGGTCACAACTCCAAGATCCATCATGAACAGCTTTGTCTAGACACCCTCCTTTGCTGATTCCGTAGCAGATATGTAATCCACCTCACATGTAGAATCTGCTACCACACTTTGCTTGCAACTACATCAGCTGACTGCTCCACCATTCAGAATAAATACATGTCCGGTTTAAGACTTAGAGTCATCCGTATATGTGTCAAAGCTAGCATCGACATAACCCTTTACGATGAGCTCTTGATCACCTCCATAAATGAGAAACACCTCCTTAGTCCTCTTCACGTACTTAAGGATATTTGCGACCGATGTCTAGTTTTCTATTCTTGGATCACTTTGAAACCTTCCGGACATACTTATGGCAAGTCTCACATCCGGTCTTGCGCACAACATTCCATACATGATAGAACCTATGGTTGAGGCATAGGGGACAACAATCATCTTTTCTCTGTCTTCTGCACTTGCCGGGTGAAATCACATATGCTCCCTTGGTGATTTTGATAATTCATGACAACATACATTGTCTCTTGTACTAACACTTTTACCTAGATATTTCAGGAAAACTCCATAGAGAGCATTGGCTAAAGGTTTATGTGGAGACACCCCTAGATGCAAGAAAGGAATAATATTGGCTCAAGCTTCAAGCTAGAAGACTCTTCATTTTCTATTTGTGAGAAATCACTTTTGAGTCCCTAGGAAATCCAATATTATTAAAAGGGGGTGAGGTAGTAAAATGAACTGATTGCTCAAATGCTCAAAGTTAGCCACCTAAAGACTCAATCATTTTTCCCACATATCCACTCTGTCAAGTTCCACATTCACAAATTCGGTGTCACCAACATTTCCACATCGGACCCACCTAGTTTGAACCTCAGACATAACCCTAGCCATTCCCACCAAATCGGTGCAACCGAAACTGCATCGGTGCTACCGAGTTCAGTGTGCCCAACATTCTGTTGCCACGATACAGAAAATCAGAATTTCCGAGTTTGAGTATGAGTGCCACTGAGTTTGTCCATCTGACTGTTAGTCACCTTTTTGGTGCCACCGACTTCTATATATCGGTCTCACCGAGATTCAAAAGTTCACACTTTTAGTACTAGTCGGTACCACCGAGTTGTCCACTTAGGTGTCACCGATTTTTCTCTTCTATGTGTAAGGGTTGGATTTTGGCTGCTACCTATATATACCCCTTCACCCACCTGTCATTCATGGGAGAAGCACTCAGAACACACACACTTCATTTCCAGATCTATTTTCTGAGAGAGAAGCACCTACTCATGTGTTGAGACCAAGATATTCCAATCCAATCATTTGAAACTTGATCTCTAGCCTCCCCAAACTTCTTTCCACCAAATCAACCTCTCCTACCCATGCATATTTTGTGAGCGAGTGATTTGTGTTGAGGAGACTATCTTTAGAAGCACAAGAACAAGGAGTTCATTGATCTACCACATCTATTACCTTTTGGAGGGTGGTGCCTCCTAGATTGGTTAGGTGTCGCTTGGGAGCCTCCTACTTCGTGTTGTGGAGTTGAACCAAGATGTTTCATGTACGTAAGCCGTGGTCGGATAGACAAGACCGCTTCTTTGTGGACCCTCCATGGGTGGAGCCCTTCGTGGACTCTCGCAGTCGTTACCCTCCGTGGGTTGAAATCTCCACTAACATGGACGTACGACAGCACCACCTATCGGAACAATGCCAAAAATCGCCGTGTCAACATCATGCGTTTGATCTCCCTACCTTACTCCTCTACATTACACTTACATGTTTTACTTTACACTGCTATACTCTTAGAACTGCATGTGTAGGGTGACTTAGACTTGTTACAACTGCTAGATTTCTCACATCTAGAAATTAGGTTAAGCTAGATTTATTTTGATTTTTATCTTGACAAGTAGTCTATTCACCCCCCCCCCTCTAGACACATCTTCTATCGTTCCCTCATCGGGCATTGAGTATTACTCAACTTCACACCTTGTAAGATAGGCAAGAAACCTTTCTTGGACTCATCCATTTTGAACTTATTGAAAACCTTATCGATGTATGTGGCTTGTGAAAGTCCTATTAAGCGTCTCAATAAATCTTTATAGACCTTGATGCCTAATATGTAAGCAGCTTCTTTGAGGTCTTTCATTGAAAAACTCTTGTTCAAATATATCTTCACGCTTGCAAAAGTTATATGTTGTTTCGAATCAACAATATGGCAACCACATATAATATTAGAAACACTATAGAGCTCTCAGTCACTTTCTTGTAAATACAAGCTTCTCCATACACTTGTATGAACCCAAACACCTTCATGACCTCATCAAAGCAAAGATTCCAACTCCGAGACGCTTGCACTAGTCCATAAATGGATCGTTGGAGCTTGCATACTTTGTCAGCATTTTTAGGATCGACAAAACCTTTTGATTGCATCATATATAACTCTTCCTTAAGGAAACCATTAAGGAACAATGTCTTGACATCCTTCTACCAAATTTGATAATCGAAAAATGAAGCTATTGCTAACATAATCCCGATGTACTTAAGCATCGCTACGGGAGAGAAAGTCCCATCGTAGTTAACTCCTTGAACTTGTGAAAGCTTTTTGCAACAAGTTGTGCTTTATAGACGATGACATTATCGTCTCCATCCGTCTTTTTCTTAAACATCCATTTGCTTTGAGTGGCCTTAAGATCGAGGTAAGTCTTCCAAAGTGCATACTTTGTTTTCATACATGGATCCTATCTCGGATTTCATGGACTCTAGCCATTTTTCAGAATCCTAGCCCACCATCGCTTCTTCATAGCTTGTAGGTTCACTATTTTTCTAACAACATGACCTCCAAGACAGGATTGGCGCACCATTTAGGGGTGGTACGTGTCTTTGTCGACCTACGGGGCTCGGTAGTGACTTGATCCGAAGCTTCATGGTCATCGTCATTAGCTTCCTCTTCAATTGGTGTAGGCATCACAGAAACATTTTTCTGTGTCGCGCTATCTCCAACTGAAGTGACGGTTCGACAACCTCATCAAGTTCTACTCCCACTCAATTATTTCGAGAGAAACTCCTTCTCTAGAAATGATCCATTCTTGGCAACAAATACTTTGCCTTTGGATCTGAGATAGAAGGTGTACCCAATTTTTTCCTTAGGGTATCCTATGAAGATGCACTTCTTCGCTTTTGGTTCGACCTTATCACGCTGAAGCCTTATCACATAAGCATCGCAACCCCAAATATGAAGAAGGGACAACTTAGGTTTCTTGCTAAACCATAATTCATACGGTGTCATCTCAATGGATTTAGATGGTGCCCTATTTAAAGTGAATGCAGTTGTCTCTAATGCATATCCCCGAAACGATAGTGGTAGATCAGAAAGAGAACCACCTACTCATGTGTTGAGACCAAGATATTCCAATCCAATCATTTGAAACTTGATCTCTAGCCTCCCCAAACTGCTTTCTACCAAATCAACCTCTCCTACCCATGCATATTCTGTGAGTGATTTGTGTTGAGGAGACTATCTTTAGAAGCACAAGAACAAGGAGTTCATTGATCTACCTCATCTATTATGTTTTGGAGGGTGGTGCCTCCTAGATTGATTAGGTGCCGCGTGGAAGCCTCCTACTTCGTGTTGTGGAGTTGAACCAAGATGTTTGTAAGGGCAAGGAGATCGCCTACTTCATGAAGATCTATCATGGGTATGGCTAGTCCTCTGTGGATGTAAGTCGTGGTGGGATGGACAAGGGCGCTTCTTTGTGGACCCTCCGTGGGTGGAGCCCTCCGTGGACTAACATGGACATACGATAGCACCACCTATCAGAACCATGCCAGAAATTGTCGTGTCAACCTCATGTGTTTGATCTCCCTACCTTACTCCTCTACAATACACTTGCATGTATTACTTTCCGCTGCTATACTCTTAAAACTGCATGTATAGGGTGACTTAGACTTGTTACAACTATTCGATTTCTGCCCTCCCAGAAACTAGGTTAGGCTAGATATTTATCTTGACAAGTAGTCTATTAACCCCCCCCCCCCCTCTAGACGCATCTTCTATCGATCCCTCAATTCGTATCATAGCAGGGTCTCCAAAACCTTGGTTTAATCACCATTGGAGGAAGATGAATGCGACTAGTTCCCAGATTTTTAGTTGTAGAGTGCCTATCCTTGATGGGGGGTACTTTAGACAATAGAAAGACGAAATTCTTGATATATTCGATGAGTTCCATTTGCGCAAGTATATTGAATATCCCTATGCGCCTCCCGTTGATCCCATACATCCTTCTCATGATGATGAAGTTAATATGCTTTGTAACCTTAACACTGTCAATCTTATCATTAGAGGTTTACCAAGAAATGTTCTTAATCAATTGCAAAACTTTGAGTGTGCTCATACCTTGTGGGGAGACTTAGAGAAAAGATATCCAAATTATTTCTTGAAGAATCTTGATATCATTATTCACAAATACATTGCCTTCCTTAAGATGAAGCCGGTCCTAACTTCGATAAATGTCTATTTGAGCTTCGTGACCTCATGCATGCTAAAGGAAATGTCATTACCATCAACAACATCACTCTTGAAGCCATTCGAATGCATAAACTTGAACATTTTAATAGTCAAATTTCTGATGAAACTTTTCTCCCTTACGAGGAAACTTCATTCGATGATGACTATGCAGAATGTGGCTACTAAGATGATGATCAGAACTTCAACACTGAGTATGAGAAGACCATGAAGAACCTTAGTCTTATGGCTAACCTTAAAGACTACATGGCCGATGGTAAGTTGTGGGTTCTCGACAGTGGATGCACCGATCACATGACTGGCGATAAAGACATGTTCCATGAGATTACACCAAACTGTGGACCTAGGAAGTATGTGACTTTTGGATACAACTCGAAAGGTAAGGTACTTAGTCTTGGTAAGGTGGTCGTATCTCATGACAGTTCCATTCAGAATGGCATGCTTGTTAAATCCCTTGGCTACAATCTTCTTTCCGTATCTAGACTAGCAGACTTTGGTTTCTATGTGCTATTTACGAAAGTTGAATGCCGAGCTTTTCGTAGCGACAATCATAACATCTGGTTTCTATAGAGGTGATCTATACATTGTTGATTTCTCTAAAATATCCAATCCCCGTACATGTCTTATTGCAAAATCTTCTAAAGGTTGGTTATGGCATAGAATGCTTGGACATGTTGGTATGTGTAATCTTGACAAACTTATCAAAGGTGATCATATTCTTGGTGTTAAAGATGTTATCTTTGACAAAGATAGACTTTGTAGTGCTTGTCAAGCAGGAAAACAAGTTGGAGGAAGTCATCCCGTGAAGAATATCATGACCACAAGAAGACCCCTCGAGCTGCTTCACATGGATCTATTTGGTCCCAACGCTTATAAGAGCCTCGTGGAAATTCTTATGGCCTAGTTATTGTTGATGATTTTTCCAGATTTACGTGGGTGTTCTTTCTCAATGATAAGTCACAGGTACAAATGATCTTCAAGAACTTTGCTCGAAAAGCTCAAAACCAGTTTGAAGTGAAGATCAAGAAGGTTCGGAGCGACAACGGATCAGAGTTCAAGAACACTAATGTGGATACTTTTCTTGACGAAGAAGGTATGTTACATGAGTTCTCGATAACGTAAACATCAACAAAATGGAGTTGTCGAGAGGAAGAACCGGACGCTCATAGAGATGGCGAGAACGATGCTTGACGAATACAAGACTCCAAGACACTTTTGGGCAGAAGCCGTGGAAACACCTTGCCATGCTTTAAACCGACTCTATCTCCACAAGCTTCTCGATAAAACGGCATACGAGATACTCACTGGTAACAAACCCCAAGTTGGATACTTTCGAGTATTCTTCTCTAAGTGCTATATTCTTCATAAGCATTGTCAATTTAAATTTGCACCTAAATCTTATGAAGGTTTCCTTGGTTATGGATCAAACTCTCACGCTTACCGTGTCTACAACAACTTCACTCGAAAGTTGAAGAGACGGTAGATGTGAAGTTTGATGAGACTAATGGTTCGCAAGTCAAACAATTTGCAAGGAACCTTCAGAAGCTATCAAAGATTTGTCCATTGGCAAGATTTGTCCCATGGTGGTGAAGGAAAGCACTTCATCAACTCAAGTGGAAGCTCCTACTTCGCGACAAGGCGAACCACAAAACGACATGGAAGCATCCACAAGAGGTACACAACATGATGAAGAAGAAGAAGAGGAACATCTTGATGATCCACCTCAACCCTCCTCACCATCACCTCAAGGAGAAGATGACGCCAACGACAATGCTCAAGATGAATATGTAGAAGAAGAAGCTCCTCCATCCAACAAGAAGAAGATGCCAAGAGTTAGAGCAAGAGTGGACAGAGATCATCCATTGAAACAAATCTACAATGACATAAACAACGGGATAATCACCCACTCTAAATCTAGTTTAGCTAACTTTTATGAGCATTATTCTTTCATACCTAGCATTGAACCCTTGAAGGTAGAAGAATCTCTGCAAGATCCAGATTGGGTGAATGACATGCATGAAGAGCTACACAAATTTGAGAGGAACCAAGTATGGACACTTGTTGAAACAACAGAAGGCGCGAAGAATATCATTGGTACAAGATGGGTGTTTTGTAACAAGCAAGATGAACACGGACTAGTTGTATGCAACAAAGCATGTCTCGTAGCCCAAGGATACATGCAAGTCGAAGGTATGTACTATGGTGACACTTATGCTCATGTTGCTAGACTTGAAGCCATTCGTATTCTTCTAGCTTATGCCAATCAACATGATATAACTCTCTGCCAAATGGATATTAAAAGTTCCTTTCTCAATGTTGAAATTGAGGAGGAAGTTTATGTTAAACAACCTCCTGGTCTTGTGAACCCTAAGAAACCTAATCATGTTCACAAACTTCGTAAAGCTTTATATGGTCTTAAAGAAGCACCTAGAGCTTGGTAAAAATGCCTAAGAAAGTTTCTCATTGAAAACGGTTTTGAGATTAGCAAAATTGATGCAACCTTATTCACTAAAATAGTAAATGGCAAACTATTTGTTTGTCAAATATATGTGGATGATATTATCTTTGGCTCTACTCACCCACATTTTAGTGAAAAGTTTGGAAAGTTGATGCCAGAGAAGTACGAGATGTCCATGATGAGTGAACTGAAGTTCTTCCTTGGATTGCAAATCAAACAATCGAGAGAAGGAACGTTCATCTCTCAAACCAAGTACACCAAGGACTTGATCAGGACATTCAACATGCAAGAATGCAAAGGTATGAGACCCCCCATGCCTACTAGTGGACATCTTGACCTCACTAAGGATGATGCACCCGTTGATCAAAAGTTTTACCGATCAATGATTGGATCATTGTTATATCTATGTGCCTCTCGTCCTGATATCATGCTAAGTGTTTGCATGTGTGCCCGCTATCAAGCAGCACCTAAAGAGTGTCATCTATTGTCTATGAAAAAGATAGTGAGATACCTCGTACATACACCAAATTTTGGCACATGGTATCCCAAGGGATCTTCATTTGATCTTGTTGGCTATTCCGACTCGGACTATGATGGAGACAAGGTTGAAAGAAAATCCACCTCAGGTACATGTCCATTTCTTGGGAGATCTCTTGTCTCTTGGACATCCAATAAACAAAACTCGGTATCCTTATCAAATGCCGAAGCTGAATACATTGCCGCTGGATCATGATGTGCTCATTTACTATGGATGTCTCAAACTCTTAAGGATTATGGCATTCATGTTAGAAAAAACCCATTGTTGTGTGACAATGAAAGTGCTATTAAGGTTGCATATAATCATGTGCAACATTCTAGAACAAAACACATCCAAGTGCGACATCATTTCATCTGTGATCATGTAGCCAAAGGAGATATCAATCTCAGGTATGTTCGTACTGACAAACACCTGGCTGCTATTTTCACCAAACCACTTGATGAGAAAGTGTTCTGTCATTTGAGGAGTTAGTTGAACATCATTGATGCTTCAAACTTGAGCTAGGCTCACTCGTGTGCATGCAAGGGCATGAGCTTGACTGACTATTCCTTGATGCCTTTGATATGACTATCTTATGTCTTGGAGACTATGCTCCCTTGTATTGCATCTAACCTTTTGTAGGTACTTGGAAGAAATACACTCCACAAGATTGCAAACCAACTCTCATCAAAAGCAATCTTGACATGGCCAAGTATCAACAACCTTTTCTTCGGAGATGAAGGAAGAAGACAACAAAATCATATCCTTGACAATTCTATGATATTGAATTTCACTCATGTCATTTGGATATATTATGTTCTTCCTTGCGTGACTAACCATTCTAGGTGAAAAGTCAACCAAAACAACACAGATAGCTCCCAACTCAAGATGGTCATCATCAACATTGAGCATCCACAACAAGTTCACCTACATGCTACGACATCAACTTCATTCGAAGGTATGTAATCACATCCTTGATAAAGCTCTACATCAATTCATGGTGTGCAGCAACTCAAGCGGTATGAAGAAATTGAAATGCTTAATAGAAAAATGGCAACCCCATTTTGAGCTTAACGATGAGTATGACCTATGATTAAGCATCCTTGCAAGACTCCTCAAGTCAAATACTCTAATATAGGTGACCTAGTCACCGCCCCACATCTAGATGGAGCATATCGTATGGTTCACATTCGATCTTTCACATTCTTAGAACCATTCCTCTCTCATCTATATGTGTGTATTTAAAAAAATATTATTATTCTTACTTTTGTTTAAACTGTCTCAGTTGGAATTATCATTCTTTTGAACTCTTGACCATTTGAAACAATTCTTTCAATCAACCTATTTTCTGTTAAAGAGTTGACTATCAGTGCAACTTGGTTTCACCGAATTGGGAAACTCGGTCCAACCGATTTCTCCACGAGGCATTAATACCAATCTCGGTTCTACCGAATCATTATGTCTCGGTGACTCCGATTTTTTTACTTTGTTGCTCTGATAATTTTTCTGGACTATTGTCTTAGGGGGAGACAACTTCTCTAGGGCGAGAAAAATCTCAGTGATCCCATGCAATATAAGAGTGAGAATTCTCTAGGATCCCTAACTCAGGGGGAGATCATTCAAGGAACTATTATCCATACCTACGGGGGAGAACATTCAATGAACCCTACAAAATATCTAAGGGGGAGAAAAGACAAATTCCAGGAACCCTTACAAAAGAGAGAAGTATCCAGGATCCCTCTATTTACTCTTGAGTATCCCTTACCCTTTGACCTTTCCTTTTGGTAATTATGGCAAAGGGGGAGAAATATCATCAAAGATTCCATTCAGTGAACCTATTTATAGGGGAGAAATACTATCATATACTATCAAGAAGCTTATACAAAAGAGGGAGCAACAACACTTAAGGGAGATACTTGTATCATACCCTATACATTAAGGGGGAGAGAGATAAATACCATTTTAATTGGCTTTAGTGGTTTGAACTTATTTTCCCGACCTTCTCCCAATATCTACATGCCATGATTTAGGGGGAGGGGAAACTTTACATACTCATTTTTAAGGGAGAAAAAGTTCTAGTTCCTTGAAGACATATTCTTTCATCAAATTCTATCTTAACTATGTCTTCAATTTCTTGGTACTTTCGAATTTCTTTTGCATCTTTACAATAAGGTACTCTCGTAATATCTAACATTTGTTTTCCCATGTGTACTCCTATGTCAAGACGCTCAAGATCCTCAAGGTAAGTATATGCGTCATATCCTTGTTCATGATGACCTCTTGTTTCTTGCACAGACTGTTTGCAAGAGGGAGTTGTAAACATGGAAGTCTCTCATTCACATATGTTTGATGCATATAGCCAAGATTCCTATGACTTGTATTGTCCTTCTACCCTGTGTGTGCCCATGCATTCTAAAGAAACTATCCTTTAAAGGGATTGCACACATTTGGGGGGAGCTTATACTAGTCATATTTCCTTTAAAGTTGTCATATCCTTATGAGTATCTTTATTTGAAGCTTTGATTGTATGTTGTCATCAATTACCAAAAGGAGGGAGATTGAAAGCACATATGATCCCTTGGTGATTTTTATAATTCATGACAACATACATTGTCTCTTGGACTAACACTTTTACCTAGATATTTCAGGAAAAGTCCATATAGAGCATTCGCTAAAGGTTTATGTGGAGACACCCCTGGATGCAAGAAAGGAATAATATTGGCTCAAGCTTCAAATTAGAAGACTCTTCATCTTCTATTTGTGAGAAATCACTTTTGAGTCCCTAGGAAATCCAATATTATTAATAGGGGGTGAGGTAGTAAAATGAACTGATTGCTCAAATGCTCAAAGTTAGCCACCAAAACATTCAGTCATTTTCCCCACATATCCACTCTGTCAAGTTCCACATTCACAAATTCGGTGTCACCTACATTTCCACATCGGACCCACCGAGTTTGAACCTTAGACAGGACCCTAGCCTTCCAGTCAAATCGATGCAACCGAAACTACATCGGTACTACCGAGTTTAGTGTGACCAACATTCTGTTGCCAAGATACACAAAATCAAAATTTACCACTTTGACTATCGGTGCCTGATGACCCACAAGTATAGGGGATCAATCATAGTCCTTTCAATAAGTAAGAGTGTCGAACCTAACGAGGAGCAGAAGGATCTGAGAAGTGGTTTTCACCAAGGTAATATCTGCACTGAAATTATAGGTAACAAGTGATTGTATGGTGAGGTGATTCTTAGGAAGCAACAAGTAACAAAAGTAGCAACGGTTCAGCAAAGTGGCCCAATCCATTTTGTAGCAAGGGACAAGCCTAGACAATGTCTTATAGGAGGAAAAACGCTCCCGAGGACACACGGGAATTTCTGTCATGCTAGTTTTCTTCATGTTCATATGATTCGCGTTCGTTACTTTGATAGTTTGATATGTGGGTGGACCGGCGCTTGGGTACTGCCCTTACTTGGACAAGCATCCCACTTATGATTAACCCCTCTCGCAAGCATCCGCAACTACGAAAGAAGAATTAAGACAAAGTCTAACCATAGCATTAAACTAGTGGATCCAAATCAGCCCCTTACGAAGCAACGCCTAAACTTGGGTTTAAGCTTCTGTCACTCTAGCAACCCATCATCTACTTACTACTTCCCAATGCCTTCCTCTAGGCCCAAATACTGGTGAAGTGTTATGTAGTCGACGTTCACATAACACCACTAGAGGAAAAACAACATAGAACACATCAAAATATCGAACGAATACCAAATTCACATGACTACTATTAGCATGACTTATCCCATGTCCTCAGGAACAAAAGTAACTACTCACAAAGCATAATCATATTCATGACCAGAGAGCTAATGAGTAGCATCAAGGATCTGAACATAAACTCTTCCACCAAGTAATCCAACTAGCATCAACTACAAAGAGTAATTAACACTACTAGCAACCTTACAAGTACCAATCGGAGTCGCGAGACGGAGATTGGTTACAAGAGATGAACTAGGGTTTGGAGATGAGATGGTGCTGATGAAGATGTTGATGGTGATGAGTCCCCTCCGATGAGAGGGGTGTTGGTGATGACGATGGCGACGATTTCCCCCTCCGGGAGGGAAGTTTCCCAGCAGGATCGTCCTGCCGGAGCTCTAGATTGGTTTTGCTCAAGTTCCGCCTCGTGGCGGCGGCGAATCCTCCGAAAAGCTCCCCTCTGATTTTTTTTCCGGACGAAACCCTTCATATAGCAAAATATGAGCGCCGGAGGGGCAACAAGGGGGCCCACAAGCCCCCAGGCCCTGCCAGAGGAGTAGGCTGGGCTTGACAGGCTTGTGGTCTCCAAGTGGCGCCCCTCTGGTACTTCTTCCGCCGAGTATTTTTTATATATTCCCAAAAAATTCCGCGTTGATTTTCACGGCTTTTGGAGTTGCGCAGAATAGGTATCTCAAACTTGCTCCTTTTGTAGGCCAGAATTCCAGCTGACGGCATTCTCCCTCTTAATGTAAACCTTACAAAATAAGAGAGAAAAGGCATAAGAATTGTGCCTCAAAGTGTAATAACAGCCCAAAAAGTAATAAATATCAACATGAAAGCATGATGCAAAATGGACGTATCAACTCCCCCAAGCTTAGACCTCGCTTGTCCTCAAGCGAAAGCGTAGATCAATAAACATGACCACATGTTTAGGGAGAGAGGTGTCGACAAAACAAGATACGAACATGGAGGCATCATGATCAATATTAGAACAGCAATACCAACATATAACCTCTCATGCTAAAGTGACAAATTCTTCACAAAGTAAAGCATGAATCAAGAACCTTACTGAGAAGTAACAACCGATAGCCTTTACTCATTGAAGCAATTGCAATTTATCACAACATCAGAAAGAGTCAAATAAGAGTTTGTAAAGCAAATCCACATACTCAATCATCTTTTCGTTCTCTACAATTTCTACTACTCACGTGGTACTCATGAGATCAAAGTTTCAGCTGGACACAGAGAAAGATAGGGGCTTATAGTTTTGCCTCCCAACTGCTTACCTCAAGGGTAATGTCAACAATAATAATTCATGAATACTTACCTCCAAGTTGACATATGAATATAGATGTTTCCCTAGCATATGACATTAGCCAAGATAAAGGCGAAACAAGTAATTGGTGAAGATCACCATGACTCTTTCAAGGGCAAAAAGTAAAGGTACAAGATAGGCCCTTCGCAGAGGGAAGCATAGGTTGTCATGCGCTTTTGAGGTTTGGATGTGTGTCCTCTTAGTGAGGAGGAACATCACTTTATATTGCCTCCTGTGATAAAGAACTTTATTATGCAGTCTGTCGCTTTTATGTCTTCCTCATCACAGGTTCGTACAAAGCTTATTTTCCACACACTAATAGATCATACATGTTAGGGAGCAATTTTTATTGCTTGCACCAATGACAACTTACTTGAGGGATCTTATTCAATCCATAGGTAGGTATGGTGGACTCTCATGGAAAAACTGAGTTGAAGGTTTATGGATGCAGAAGTAGTATCTCTACTTGGTGAGGGAGTTTGGCTAATATGAGGTGGAAGCAATTGTCACATGCTATGGGATCTCTAATCATATAACAATGTTCGGAACCAAGCAAACACAATTCATTATGTTGTCTTCCTTGTCCAACATCTACTTCTAGGCATGCAATAGTTTAGTGAGTGTTCACAATCATAGATGGTGTCAAGGATGATATATTTATATGTGAACCTCTCCTTTATTACTTCCTATTAATTGCAATAATGACCAAGGTCCACGTTTGTCTACCCTCAACAAGTTTCAATCATCATAATTTTTATATGTGAAGCCATCACTTCCCATAAGATCACTACATGATCTTTCATGCCTTTGTTCTTTCTCAATCTTTTGATCATGCCAAGAGGCAAAGCCCTTCAACTAAGAGACTCTTTATTATAAAGCTCATGAGCTCGAATACATCGGGGGTGACACAAAGCAAAACTCAAGCCTAAAACACTAAGACTTTTATTCTACTAGAGAAAGAGAAAACTGAAAAGGAACAAACTAAAACAAAGGTAAAGGCAAAATATGTGATGGTGATACGATACCGAGGCAACTCCCCCAAGCTTGGCACAAGCCAAGGGGATTGCCCATACCCATGCTCAGTTGTCTTCCTTTGGAGGTGATGGTGGTGAAGTTGTTGCAGCACGAGTTTGATCCTCCGTCTTCCAGGGCATAGGTGCTCCATCATGGAAATATCAACGAGTCTCCGGAATCCTCAAATCTGCAGCCAACCGTATTGGTTTAAATCTATACTCATACTCACAGTTTTTGTTCTGTAGGTCATAGATCTGAGCTTGGAGGTGATCAATCCTTTCATAGAGCCTGGAGAGGTGCTTCCCAATGTCATTGGCATCAATCTTGTGCTTGTTGGTGAACTCTGTGATCATCATGTGGTTGGCATTGAGTCCATGCTCCACCATCCCTTGGCACTTGAAGACCTGTTGTTCCATTGCTTCGAGCCTTGCCTCCATGCTTCCGGTCTTCTTGGGCCCCTCAACATCACGGATGTGCAATGTCCCCTCACGCATTTCGATAGATTGAGGGTGTTTCAGCACTCCCGCTAGGTAAGGATTGATGACCTTCTCCAAGATCTTGTCCTTCGGAGCTTTTGGGGACGTCATAGCGATCTAGATTTGCAGCAGAAACAAGCTCGAAATGAAAACAGAGGGAATTTGCGTGATACAGAGGTCAGACCTTTCGGGAGAATATATAATGATTTTTTTCCAGACCAGAAGGAGTACTCCGCACGAAAACGGAATCCGGGAGGCGCACGAGGTGGCCACAAGCCCTCCAGGCCCGGCCAGGGGGGTAGGCTGGGCCTAGGAGGCTTATCGCCTCCTCGTGCACTTTCCGGACTGCTTTAAATTTTTCTATTTTTTCAAATATTCCAAAACGGAGAAAATTGCTATGGGAAAAGTTTTGGAGTCGGTTTACTTACCGAATCACATACCTCCTCGTTTTTGGAGTCTGAAACAGGTTGATAAATATCCCTTATGTATTCCTCCGAAGTTATGGTATTGATAATATTGCTCTCAACATTTATGGGAGTACCTGAGATGTAATGCTTGATTCTCTGCCCGTTTACCACTCTCGGACAATTGCCTTCCGTGTTGTTGATTTTGATAGCACCGGAACGATATAATTCCTCAACAATATAGGGTCCTTCCCATTTCGAGAGAAGCTTGCCTGCAAAAAATCTTAAACGAGAATTGTATAGCAAGACATAATCACCTACATTGAACTCACGCTTTTGTATCCTCTTATCATGCCACCTCTTAACCTTTTCTTTAAATAACTTGGCATTTTCATATGCCTGCATTCTACACTCATCAAGCGAGCTAATGTCAAATAACCTCTTCTCACCAGCATGTTTGAAATCAAAGTTGAGCTCTTTGATTGCCCAATAAGCTTTATGCTCTAGCTCAAGAGGTAGATGACATGCTTTGCCGTACACCATTTTGTACGGATACATGCCCATGGGATTCTTATAGGCAGTTTTCTAAGCCCACGGTGCATCATCGAGCTTCTTAGACCAATTCTTTCTAGATATGTTGACACTCTTTTGCAGAATCAGTTTAATCTCTCTATTGCTTAGCTCTACTTGACCACTGGACTGAGGGTGATAGGGGGACGCAATTCTATGGTTGACATCATACTTAGCAAGCATTTTACGGAAAGCACCATGAATGAAATGTGAACCACCGTCGGTCATTAGATATCTAGGGACTCTAAATCTAGGGAAGATAACTTCCTTAAGCATCCTCATAGAGGTGTTGTGATCAGCAGTACTAGTGGGGATAGCTTCTACCCACTTAGTGACATAATCAAGAGCAACTAGGATATGAGTATACCCGTTGTATTTTGGAAAAGGTCCCATATAATCAAAGCCCCAAACATCAAATGGTTCAATGACAAGTGAATAGTTCATAGGCATTTCCTCATGTTTACTAATATTACCTATTCTTTGACATTCGTCACAAGACAAGACAAACTTAGAGGCATCCTTGAAGAGAGTGGGCCAATAGAAACCTGATTGCAATACCTTGTGTGCAGTTATATCTCCCGCATGGTGTCCTCCATAGGCCTCGGAGTGACACTTCTGTAGGATCTGTCCTTGTTCATGTTCAGGTACAGAACGTCTAATAACACCATCTACTCCTTCCTTATAAAGGTGAGGATCATCCCAAAAGTAATGTCTCAAGTCAAAGAAGAATTTCTTCTTTTGCAGATATGTGAAACTAGGTGGTATATATTTGGCAACGATATAGTTTGCATAATCAGCATACCACGATGCACTACGTGAAACATTGATGAAATTCAGTTGCTCATCGGGAAAGCTATCATCAATAGGTTGTGGGTCATCAAGAACATTCTCCAACCTAGACAAGTTATCTGCTACTAGTTTATCAGCACCCTTCCTCTCGACAACGTGCAAATCAAATTCCTGTAGCAAGAGAACCCATCTAATAAGTCTAGGTTTAGCGTATTTCTTCTCCATGAGGTACTTAATTGCAGCATGATCAGTGTGAATAGTGACTTTGGAATCTACTATGTAAGACCTGAACTTTTCACATGCAAACACGACTGCTAAAAACTCCTTTTCCGTAGTAGCATAGTTTCTTTGGGCACTGTCTAGAGTTTTACTAGCATAGTGAATAACATTCAACTTCTTATCAACTCTTTTCCCTAGAACAGCACCAACAGTGTAATCACTAGCATCAGACATGATTTCAAACGGCAAGTTCCAATCAGGTGGTTGAACAATAGGTGCAGTTATCAAGGCCTTTTTAAGTATTTCCAAGGCTTCCTCACACTCATCGTCAAAAACAAAAGGAATATCCTTTTGCATGAGATTGTTAAGAGGCCTAGAAATCTTAGAGGAGTCTTTAATGAACCTTCTATAGAAACCAGCATGACCAAGGAAACTTCTTATACCTTTGATATTTGTGGGGTATGGCATTTTCCCTATTGCATCAACCTTAGCCTTATCGACTTCAATACTTCTTTCAGAAATTTTATGTCCTAAGATGATGCCTTCATTAACCATAAAGTGGCACTTCTCCCAATTCAAGACAAGATTGGTGTCTTTACATCTCTGCAAGACTCGATCAAGGTTGCTGAGGCAATCATCAAAAGAAGACCCGTAAACAGAGAAGTCATCCATGAAAACCTCAACAATCTTTTCACAAAAGTCAGAGAATATAGCCATCATACATCTTTGAAAGGTGGCAGGTGCATTACATAAGACAAAAGGCATACGTCTATAAGCAAAGGTACCGAAAGGGCAGGTGAAAGTGGTTTTCTCCTGATCAGATTGTGCAACTGGTATTTGGGAGAAACCAGAATAACCGTCTAGAAAGCAGAAGTGTGTGTGTTTAGACAGTCTTTCTAGCATTTGGTCGATAAAAGGCAAAGGGTAATGATCTTTCCTAGTGGCTTTATTCAATTTCCTAAAATCGATCACCATCCTATAGCTAGTAACAATCCTTTGCGGGATCAATTCATCCTTGTCATTAGGGACAATGGTTATGCCTCCCTTCTTAGGGACGCAATGCACCGGACTCACCCAATCACTGTGAGCAACAGGATAGATAATACCTGCTTCCAGGAGCTTTAGTATTTCTTTTCTTACTACTTCTTTCATCTTAGGATTTAATCTCCGTTGATGATCAGCAACTGGTTTGGAATTAGGATCAGTTTTAATCTTGTGCTGGCATAGAGTGGGACTAATGCCCTTAAGATCATCAAGAGTATATCCAATAGCAGCACGGTGCTTCCTCAGAGTTTTTAGTAACTTCTTTTCTTCACGCTCTGAGAGGCTAGCACTAATTATGACAGGATATATCTCTTTTTCATCAAGATATGCATACTTAAGAGTATCAAACAACTGTTTAAGCTCGAACACAGGATCACCCTTTGGCGGGGGTGGATCCCCAAGCAGTTCAGCAAGAAAACTATTCTTAAGGATAGGATATTGTTCTAAGACAACTCTATCTATTTCATCCCTTTCATCCATATGTATATCATTTTCATGCTCAAGCAAGTATTGCTCTAAGGGATCAGTAGGAGGCGGCAATGGAAGCTAAGGCAATAGTTTCATCCTTACTAGGCAACTCCTTTGCATGAGGTTGTCTACCAAACTTGGAGAAATTGAACTCGTGTGACACACCTTCAAAGCCAACAGTGACAGTTTGCTTCTCACAGTCAATATGAGCATTGACAGTATTGAGGAAGGGTCTGCCAAATATGATGGGACAAAAGCTATCTTGGGTGGTAGCAAGAACGAGGAAATCAGCAGGATACTTCGTTTTACCACACAAGACTTCAACATCCCTAACACTTCCCACAGGGCAGATAGTATCTCTATTGGCAAGCTGAATAGTGACATCAATAGGCTCTATCTCAATAGGTTCAATCTCATCTTTGATTTCATCATATAAGGATTGAGGTATTGCACTAACACTAGCACCCACGTCACATAAACCATGATAACAGTGATCTCCTAGCTTAACAGAAACAACAGGCATGCCAACAACAGGCCTATGTTTGTCTCTAGCGCGAGGTTTAGCAATTCTAGCAGCATCTTCATAGAAGTGAATATTATGTCCCTCAACATCGTTGGACAGAAGATCTTTGATAATAGCAATGTCAGGTTCAACTCTAATTTTCTTAGGGGGTGTAGGTGTTCTAATGTAGCCTCTACGTATCACAGTTGAAGCTTTAGAATGATCCTTTATCCTAACAGGGAAAGGTGGTTTCTCAATGTAAGCACTCGGAACAACAGGATCATTATAGGCAATGACTCTTTCTTCAACTGGATTGGGTTTAACTACATTGACTTCTAAAGGAGGATGATATTTAAACCACTTCTCTTTGGGGACATCAACATGAGCAACGGATGATTCACACAATGAAGCTACTATCTCAAAGTCAAGTCCATACTTAGCGCTAATGTCACAAAAAGTATTTGTTTCAACAAAGGATTTCACGCAATCAAACTAGATATTCATACCTGACTCCTTACCTACTTCAAGCTCCCAATCTTCAGAGTTGCGTTTAATTCTCTCCAATAAATTCCATTTGAATTCAATATCTCTCTTCATAAAAGAACCAGTACAAGAAGTGTCAAGCATGGTGCGATCATCCTGAGAAAGCCGAGCATAGAAGTTCTGAATGATAATTTCTCTCTAGGGCTCATGGTTGGGGCATGAATATAACATTGATTTAAGCCTCCCCCAAGCTTGAGCGATGCTTTCTCTGTCACGATGCCAAAAATTATAAATATAATTCCGATCACGATGTACTAAATGTTGGAATTATGCCCTAGAGGCAATAATAAATGTATAGTTATTATTATAATTCCTGTATCAAGATAATAGTTTATTATCCATGCTATAATTGTATTGAATGAAGACTCATTTACATGTGTGGATACATAGACAAAACACCGTCCCTAGCATGCCTCTAGTTGGCTAGCCAGTTGATCGATGATAGTCAGTGTCTTCTTATTATGAACAAAGTGTTCTTGCTTGATAACTGGATCACGTCATTAGGAGAATCACGTGATGGACTAGACCCAAACTAATAGACGTAGCATGTTGATCGTGTCATTTTGTTGCTATTGTTTTCTGCGTGTCAAGTATTTATTCCTATGACCATGAGATCATATAACTCACTGACACCGGAGGAATGCTTTGTGTGTATCAAACGTCGCAACGTAACTGGGTGACTATAAAGATGCTCTACAGGTATCTCCGAAGGTGTTAGTTGAGTTAGTATGGATCAAGACTGGGATTTGTCACTCCGTGTGACGGAGAGGTATCTCGGGGCCCACTCGGTAATACAACATCACACACAAGCCTTGCAAGCAATGTAACTTAGTGTAAGTTGCGGGATCTTGTGTTACGGAACGAGTAAAGAGACTTGCCGGTAAACGAGATTGAAATAGGTATGCGGATACCGACGATCGAATCTCGGGCAAGTAACATACCGAAGGACAAAGGGAATGACATACGGGATTATACGAATCCTTGGCACTGAGGTTCAAACGATAAGGATCTTCGTAGAATATGTAGGATCCAATATGGGCATCCAGGTCCCGCTGTTGGATATTGACCGAGGAGTCTCTCGGGTCATGTCTACATAGTTCTCGAACCCGCAGGGTGTGCACACTTAAGGTTTGACGTTGTTTTATGCGTATTTGAGTTATATGGTTGGTTAACGAATGTTGTTCGGAGTCCCGGATGAGATCACGGACGTCACGAGGGTTTCCGGAATGGTCCGGAAACGAAGATTGATATATAGGATGACCTCATTTGATTACCGGAAGGTTTTCGGAGTTACCGGGAATGTACCGGGAATGACGAATGGGTTCCGGGAGTTCACCGGAAGGGGGCAACCCACTCCGGGGAAGCCCATAGGCTTTTGGGGGACACACCAGCCCTTAGTGGGCTGGTGGGACAGCCCCAAGGAGGCCTATGCGCCAAGATAAGAAAATCAAAGGAAAAGAAAAAAAAAAGAGGGAAGAAGTGGGAAGGGAGGGGGACTCCTCCCACCAAACCAAGTCCAACTCGGTTTGGGGGGGGAGTCCTCCCCCCCTTGGCTCGGCCGACCCCTTGGGAGTCCCTTGGACCCCAAGGCAAGGTCCCCCTCCCTCCTCCTATATATATGGGGCTTTTAGGGCAGATTTGGGACGACTTTCTCACGGCTGCCCGACCACATACCTCCATAGTTTTTCCTCTAGATCGCGTTTCTGCGGAGCTCGGGCGGAGCCCTGCTGAGACGAGATCATCACCAACCTCCGGAGCGCCGTCACGCTGCCGGGGAACTCTTCTACCTCTCCGTCTCTCTTGCTGGATCAAGAAGGCCGAGATCATCGTCGAGCTGTACGTGTGCTGAACGCGGAGGTGCCGTCCGTTCGGTACTAGATCGTGGGACTGATCGCGGGATTGTTCGCGGGGCGGATCGAGGGACGTGAGGACGTTCCACTACATCAACCGCGTTCTCTAACCCTTCTGCTGTACGATCGACAAGGGTACGTAGATCACTCATCCCCTCTCGTAGATGGACATCACCATGATAGGTCTTCGTGCGCGTAGGAAAATTTTTGTTTCCCATGCGACGTTCCCCAACACTAAATTCATAGGATAAAACTTTTGACGAAATTCTAATTTCAACTGATTGTAGTCCCATGATCCAGTAGCATCACATATCCTATACCATGTCAACGCCTTATCCTTCAAAGATAAAGGAAAGACCTTCTTCTTGACCTCATCCTCGGGAAAACCTGCAAGCTTAAATAAACCACAGACCTCATCTACATAGATTAGATGCAAGTCTGGATGTGATGTTCCGTCTCCTCTAAAAGGATTAGCCAGCAGTTTCTCAAGCATACCTGAAGGAAATTCAAAGCAAATACTTTCAGTAGGTGCAGCAGGTTGAGGGGCAACTATTTGTGCTTCCATTCGAGGTGAAGATACCCCGAACAAGCCCCTCAAAGGATTAGTATCCATAGTGACAAGTGACAATAAATTTCAGCACACTATATGAATGTTTCCTTACCAAGTTCCACTTACCAAAGGCGCTTCACTCCCCGGCAACGGCACCAGAAAAGATTCTTTATGACCCACAAGTATAGGGGATCAATCGTAGTCCTTTCGATAAGTAAGAGTGTTGAACCCAACGAGGAGCAGAAGGATCTGACAAGTGGTTTTCAGCAACGTAATATCTGCAAGCACTGAAATTATCGGTAACAAGTGATTGTATGGTGAGGTGATTCATAGCAAGCAACAAGTAACAAAAGTAGCAACGGTGCAGCAAAGTGGCCCAATCCCTTTTTTTGCAAGGGACAAGCCTGGACAAAGTCTTATAGGAGGAAAAACGCTCCCGAGGACACATGGGAATTTCTGTCATGCTAGTTTTCATCATGTTCATATGATTCGCGTTCGTTACTTCGATAGTTTGATATGTGGGTGGACCGGCGCCTGGGTACTTCCCTTACTTGGACAAGCATCCCACTTATGATTAACCCCTCTCGCAAGCATCCTCAACTACGAAAGAAGAATTAAGACAAACTCTAACCATAGCATTAGACTAGTGGATCCAAATCAGCCCCTTACTAAGCAACGCATAAACTAGGGTTTAAGCTTCTGTCACTCTAGCAACCCATCATCTATTTACTACTTCCCAATGTCGTCCTCTAGGCCCAAATAATGGTGAAGTGTTATGTAGTCGACGTTCACACAAAACCACTAGAGGAAAAACAACATACAACACATCAAAATATCAAACGAATACCAAATTCACATGACTACTATTAGCATGGCTTATCCCATGTCCTCAGGAACAAAAGTAACTACTCACAAAGCATAATCATATTCATGACCAGAGAGCTAATGAGTAGCATCAAGGATCTGAACATAAACTCTTCCACCAAGTAGTCCAACTAGCATCAACTACAAAGAGTAATTAACACTACTAGCAACCTTACAAGTACCAATCGGAGTCGCGAGACGGAGATTGGTTACAAGAGATGAACTAGGGTTTGGAGATTAGATGGTTTTGATGAAGATGTTGATGGTGATGAGTCCCCTCCGATGAGATGGGTGTTGGTGATGACGATGGCGACGATTTCCCCCTCCGGGAGGGAAGTTTCCCCGACAGGATCGTCGTGCCGGAGCTCTAAATTGGTTCTGCTAAAGTTCCGCCTCGTGGCGGCGGCGAGTCCTCCGAAAATCTCCCCTGTGATTTTTTTTGGAGGAAATCCTTCATATAGCAAAAGATGAGCGCCGGAGGGGCAACAGGGGGGCCATAAGCCCCCCTGGCCCGGCCAGGGGGGTAGGCCGGGCCTGGCAGGCTTGTGGCCTCCAGGTGAAGCCCCTCTCGTACTTTTTCCGCCCAGTATTTTTTATATATTCCCAAAAAATTCCGCGTTGATTTTCACGGCTTTTGGAGTTGCGCATAATAGGCATCTCAAACTTGCTCCTTTTTCAAGCCAGAATTCCAGCTGCCCGCATTCTCCCTCTTCATGTAAACCTTGCAAAATAAGAGAGAAAAGTCATAAGTATTGTACCTCGAAGTGTAATAACAGCCCAAAAAGCAATAAATATCAACATGAAAGCATGATGCAAAATGGACATATCAGTGCCACCGAGTTTGGCCATCTGACCGTTAGTCACCTTTTCGGTGCCACCGAGTTCAAAAGTTCACACTTTTAGTACTAGTTGGTACCACCGAGTTGTCCACTTAGGTGTCACTGATTTTGCTCTTCTGTGTGTAAGGGTTTGATTTTGGCTCCTACCTATATATACCCCTTCACCCACCTGTCATTCGTGGGGGAAGCACTCAGAACACACACTTCATTTCCAGATCCATTTTCTGAGAGAGAACCACCTACTCATGTGTTGAGACATATATATTCCAATCCAATCATTTGAAACTTGATCTCTAGCCTCCCCAAACTTCTTTCCACCAAATCAACCTCTCCTAGCCATGCATATTATGTGAGAGAGTGATTTGTGTTGAGGAGACTATCATTAGAAGCACAAGAGCAAGGAGTTAATTGATCTACCACATATATTACCTTTTGGAGGGTGGTGCCTCCTAGATTGGTTAGGTATCGCTTGGGAGCCTCCTACTTCGTGTTGTGGAGTTGAACCAAGATGTTTGTAAGGGCAAGGAGATCGCCTACTTCGTCAAGATCTACCGTGAGTTAGGCTAGTCCTCCGTGGACGTAAGCCGTGGTAGGATAGACAAGGCCGCTTCTTTGTGGACCCTCCATGGGTGGAGCCCTCCATGGACTCTCGCAACCGTTACCCTTCTTGGGTTGAAGTCTCCACTAACATGGACGTACGATAGCACCACCTATCGGAACCATGCCAAAAATCGCCATGTCAACCTCATGCCTTTGATCTCCCTACCTTACTCATCTACATTACACTTGCATGTTTTACTTTTCGCTGCTATACTCTTAGAACTGCATGTGTAGAGTGACTTAGACTTGTTACAACTACTAGATTTCTGCCCTCCTATAAATTAGGTTAGGCTAGATTTTTATCTTGACAAGTAGTCTATTCACCCCCCCCCCTCAAGACACATCTTCTATCGTTCCCTAACCGGGCATTGAGTATTACTAAACTTCATACCTTGTAAGATAGGCAAGAACCCTTTCTTGGACTCATCCATTTTGAACTTATTCAAAACCTTATCAATGTATGTGGCTTGTGAAAGTCCTATTAAGCGTCTCAATAAATCTTTATATATCTTGATGCCTAATATGTAAGCAGCTTCTTCGAGGTCTTTCATTGGAAAACTCTTGTTCAAATACATCTTCACGCTTGCCAAAAGTTCTATATTGTTTCAAATCAACAATATGGCATCCACATATAATATTAGAAACACTATAGAGCTCCCAGTCACTTTCCTGAAAAATCCAAGCTTCTCCATACACTTGTATGAACCCAAACACCTTCATGACCTCATCAAAGCAAAGATTCCAACTCTGAGACGCCTGCACCAGTCCATAAATGGATCGCTGGAGCTTGCATACATTGTCAGCATTTTTAGGATCGACAAAACCTTTTAGTTGCATCATATGTAACTCTTCCTGTCCCGTCGTAGTTAACTCGTTGAACTTGTGAAACCTTTTTGCAACAAGTTGTGCTTTATAGACGATGACATTATTGTCCGCATCCGTCTTTTTCTTAAAGATCCACTTGCTCTGAATGGCCTTACAATCATGAGGTAAGTCCTCCAAAGTCCATACTTTGTTCTCATCAACGGATCCTATCTCGGATCTCATGGACTGTAGCCATTTGCCGGAATCTTAGCCAACCATCGCTTCTTCATAGCTTGTAGGTTCACTGTTTTCTAACAACATGACCTCAAAGATAGGATTGGTGTACCATTCAGGGGCGGTACGTGTCTTTGTCGACCTACGGGGCTCGGTAGTGACTTGATCCGAAGCTTCATGGTCATCATCATTAGCTTCCTCTTCAATTGGGTTAGGCGTCACAGAAACATTTTTCTGTGTCGCGCTTGTTGGGGAACATCGCATGGGAAACAAAAAAATTCCTACGCACACGAAGACCTATCATGGTGATGATCATCTATGAGAGGGAGATTGGATCCACATACCCTTGTAGATTGCTAAGCGGAAGCGTTAATAAACGCGGTTGATGTAGTGGTATGTCTTCACAATCCGTCCCACGAATGGTCCCATGATCCGTCCCACGAACCGTCTCACGATCCGTCCCAATCAAGTGCCGAACGGACGGCACCTCCGCGTTCCGCACACGTACAGCTCGATGACGATCTTCGCCTTCTTGATCCAACAAGAGAGACAGGGATGTAGATGAGTTACCCAGCAGCGTGACGACGCTCCAATAGTGGTGGTGATCTATTCCTGCAGGGCTTTGCCCGAGCTCCGCAGAAAACAGATCTAGAGGAAGAACTACGAACTAGCGGAGAGGGCGGCACGTGGCAAAGTTGTGTCACAAAAAGCCCTAAACCTCTAGTATATATAGGAGGAGAGATGGAGGAGGCTTGGACTCCAAGGGAAGCCCCTAAGGCTTTGGCCTAACCAAGGAGGACGATTCCACCTCCCTTGTGGGAGGTGGAATCCTATTAGGACACTTTCCTAATTGGAAACTCTTTCCACCTTTTGATCTTTTTGCCTTGTTTCTTTATTCTAGCCGCATGGGCCTTTAGGGGAGGTTTTGGCCAGCCCACCAAGGGCTGGTATACCTCCTCTCATGGCCCATGAACCCTTTTGGGTCGTCACACCCCTCCCGGTGGTCTCCTGTGCCCTCCCGGCACTCCCGGTACACTACCGATAAGCCCGAAACATTTCCGGTGACCAAAACATGACTTCCTATATATCAACCTTTACCTCCGGACCATTCGAGAGCTCCTCGTGGCGTCCTGGATCTCATCCGGGACTCCGAACAACCTTCAGTCACCAACACCTATAACTCAACTATACCGAAACGTCACTGAACCTTAAGTGTGCAGACCCTGCGGGTTCGAGAACTATGCAGACATGACCTGAGACACTCTCCGGTCAATAACCAATAGCAGGACCTGGATGTCCATATTGGATCCCACATATTCTATGAAGTCTCTATCGGTTGAACCTCTATGTCAAGGATTAAGTTAATCATGTACGTTGTTCCCTTTGTCCTTCGGTATGTTACTTGCCCGAGATTCGATCGTCGGTATCTCCATACCTAGTTCAATCTCGTTACATGCAAGTCTCTTTACTCGTTCCGTAATACAAGATCCCATAACTAACTCCTTAGTCACATTGCTTGCAAGGCTTGTTGTGATGTTGTATTACCGAGTGGGCCCCGAGATACCTCTTCGTCACACGGAGTGATTAATCCCAGTTTTCATCCATGCCAACCCAACAGACACCTTTGGAGATACCTATAGAGCACCTTGATACGTCTCCGTCGTATCTACGTTTCCAAACTCTTTTGCCCTTGTTTTGGACACTAATTTGCATGATTTGAATGGAATTAACCCGGACTAACGGTGTTTTCAGCACAATTGCCATGGTGTTGTTTTTGCGCAGAAATAAAATTTCTCGGAATGACCTGGAAATTTACGTGGATTTTTTGTGGAATATATAAAAAATACTGGCACAAGAATCAAATGGAGGAGTGGAGCGTGGAGCCCACAAGCCCACCAGCCCCCCTGGTCGCGCCTGTCAGGCTTGTGGGGCCCACAGAGCTCCACCGCCTCCAATTCCAACTCTATTTAGTCCGTTTCGTCCGGAAAAAATCAAGGAGAATAGTTCATCGCGTTTTACAATACGGAGGCGCCGCCACCACCTGTTCTTCCTCTAGAGGGCAGATCTGGAGTCCGTTCTGGGCTCCGGAGAGGGGAGATCGTCGCCATCGTCATCACCAACCTTCCTTCATCGCCAATTCCATGATTCTCTTCACCGTTCGTGAGTAATCTCATCGTAGGCTTGCTAGATGGTGATGGGTTGGATGAGATCTATCATGTAATCAAATTAGTTTTGACGGGGATTGATCCCTAGTATCCACTATGTTATGAGATTGATGTTGCTACTACTTTCCCATACTTAGTGCTTGTCACTAGGGCCCGAGTGCCATGATTTTAGATCTGAACCTATTATGTTCTCGTTAATATATGTGTGTTCTTGATCCTACCTTGCAAGTTGTATTCACCTAATATGTGTTATGACCCGGCAACCCCGGAGTGACAATAGCCGAAACCACTCCTGGAGATGACCATAGTATAAGGAGTTCATGTATTCACTAAGTGCTAATGCTTTGTTCCGGTTCTCTATTAAAAGGAGAACCTTAATATCCCGTAGTTTCCATTAGGACCCCGCTGCCACGGGAGGGATGGACAATAGATGTCGTGGTAGTTCTTTTCCCTAAGCACGTATAACTACATACGGAATACATGCCTACATTACATTGACGAACTGGAGCTAGTTACATATCTCTCCATGTTATAACTATTGCATGATGAATATCATCCGGCATAATTATCCATCACCGATCCAATGCCTACGAGTTTTTCCTACTGGTCCTTGCTACGTTACTTTGTTGCTACTACTGTCATTGCTGCTACTGTTACTTTGCCGCTACTGTTGTCACTCCTGCTACTGTTACTCTGTCGCTACTGCTGTCACTGCTGCTAATGTTACTGTTTCTACTGTTTCTATCACACTACTCTGCTACTGATACTTTGCTCCAGATACTAAGTCGTTCAGGTGTGGTTGAATTGGCAACTCAACTACTAATACTCGAGAATATTCTTTGGCTTCCCCTTGTGTCGAATCAACAAATTTGGGTTGAATACTCTACCCTCGAAAACTGTTGCGATCCCCTATACTTGTGGGTTATCAAGACTATTTTCTGGCGCCGTTGCCAGGGAAGCTCAAGTCAAGAATAGTCTCCCGTCAACGTGCTATTTTCTGGCGCCGTTGCTGGGGAGGCATAGCTCTATTCTCTGAGTCACTTGGGATTTACGTCTGCTGATCACTATGAGGAATCTGAAAGATCTAAAAACTAAAGTCTTGCCCTCAACTACGAGGACAGGTAAGGAACTGCCATCTAGCTCTGCACTTCATTTACCTTCTGTTATGAGTAAGTTTGCGACACCACCTCTTCCTAGAAATTTTGATATGTCGCATGTGCTTGATGATGCTACTTCTGCTGTCCATGATGCTTCTGATGATGCTTTGCTTGATACTGCTTTGCCACTAGGTGCATTCCTTGATGCACAAATTGCTAGAGTTTCTGCTAGATGTGAGGATACTTCTGAAACTGCTGAGATTATTGAAGTAGAACCTGCTATTTCACCTATTATAACTAGCTCTCCTAGATATGAATTGCCTGATATGCCTGAGGGTTATGTTATGGAGGGAGAGATAGCTGAGGACTTTCTTGCTTGTAAGGATAGCTATGATGTTGAGAATTTACTGCGCAAGTGGACAGAAAAATCTTTGAACGCTAGGATGAAATACGACCCGAAGTTTGCTACTTCGCCTATCTTTGTGACCGATAAGGATTATGAATTCTCTGTCGATCCTGAGTTAATCACTCTGGTTGAATCTGATCCTTTTCACGGTTATGAGTCTGAAACGGTTGTAGCACATCTTACCAAACTGCACGATATAGCCACCCTATTCACGAGTGAGGAAAAGATCTGCCACTACTATATCCTTAAGCTGTTTCCTTTCTCGCTAAAGGATGATGCTAAGACTTGGTTCACTTCTCTTGCTTCTGGTTGTGTGCGTAGCCCCCATGATATGATCTACTACTTCTCTGAAAAATATTTTCCTGCCCATAAGAAGCAAGCTGCCTTGCAGGAAATATACAACTTTGCGCAAGTTGAAGAAGAGAGTCTCCCAAAAGCTTGGGGGAGGCTTGTCTGGCTACTGAATGCTTTGCCTGATCACCCTCTTGAAAAGAATGAAATACTTGATATCTTCTATAATGGACTAACCGATGCTTCTAAGGAGCACCTAGAGAGTTGTGCCAGTTGTGTTTTTAGGGAACGAACTGTGGAACAAGCTGAGATCCTATTGAATAATATCTTGTGCAATGAGAATGCTTGGACTATTCCCGAACCACCTCCGAAGCCAAATCCGAAGAAAAGAGGTATTCTATTCCTCAGTCCTGAAGATATGCAATAAGCTAAGAAATCTATGAAAGAGAAAGGCATTAAATCTGAAGATGTCACAAATCTACGACCTATCGAAGAGATCCATGGTCTTGATAACCCGATACAGGTAGTAGAGGTAAATTCTCTTCGTAGGTTCAATGAGAGTGATATCCCTTTTGATAAACCGGCTAGCTTATGCCTGGATGAATTTGATAACTTTGTTGCCAAACAACAGAGTTTCAATGATTATGTTAGCAGACAATTGGAACAGAATGTTCATATGCTTAGTCATTTAAGTGCTTGTGTGGACACAAACGTCAATGATCTTAAGCTTTTGAGTAAACATGCCTCTAATCATCTTAAGCTTTTGAGTAAACATGCCTCTATGGTTACTACTCAAGTAGAACAAGTACTTAAGGCTCAAAATGACTTGCTCAATGAGTTGAATGACAATTCTGTCAGAGTCGTCACTAGAGGCGGTAGAATGACCCAGGAACCTTTGTATCATGAGGGTCATTTGTAACGCCCCGGACACACCCGCCGGCGGTCGTTACTCCTGGCGGGTTCTAGACTGGCCCTATATGTCAATACTAGTCTTTTCTGCGCACTTTGTCCTCACTCATGCGCACCCGGGACCAACTTCCCGGTCGGTCACCCATCCTAGAACTACTCCAAGCCAAGCACGCTTAACCTGAGAGTTCTGTTCGAATGGGCTCCCGAAAAATAAGGAATTCCTTTTTTATATTAGTAGTCTATCATCCCTAATAAGCCAGGCTATCACATACACCACCATCCAGAGGAACCGACGTCCTCATACCAAACTTGTAACGCCCCGGACACACCCGCCGGCGGTCGTTACTCCTGGCGGGATCTAGACTGGCCCCACATATCAATACTAGTCTTTTCTGCGCACTTTGTCCTCACTCATGCGCACCCAGGACCAATTTCCCGGTCGGTCACCCATCCTACAACTACTCCTAGCCAAGCACGCTTAACCTGAGAGTTCTGTTCTAATTGGCTCCCGGAAAAGAAGGAATTCCTTATTGATATTAGTAGTCTATCATCCCTAATAAGCGAGGCTATCACATCATCCTAAGAGAATTGAACAAGATTATCAAGGAGTTAGCACCGAGGCACCTAGTCATCCTAGAAAGAAAAAGAAACATGATAGGAACTTGCACGCTAGCAACCCTGTTGCTGTTACACCTGAGAATCCAAACGATGTCTCTGTTTCTGATGCCGAAACACAATCTGGTGATGAACATGAGCCTAGTAACAACATCGATAGTGGTGTTCATAATGATGCTCAACCTAGCAATGATAATGATGTGGAGATTGAACCTGTTGATCTTGATAACCCACAGCCTAAGAATAGAAGATACGATAAGAATGACTTCGCTACTAAGAAGCATGGTAAAGAAAGGGAACCATGGGTTCGGAAACCCATGCCCTTTCCTCCCAAACCATCCAAGAAAAAGGATGATGAGGATTTTGAGCAATTTGTTGAAATGATTAGACGTGTGTTTCTGCAAATGTGTTTGACAGATATGCTCAAAATGTCTCCCTATGCCAAGTACATGAAGGATATTGTTACTAATAAGAGGAGGATACCTGAGGTTGAGATTTCCACCATGCTCGCTAATTATACCTTCAAGGGTGGAACTCCTAAGAAACTAGGTGATCCCGGAGTGTCCACTATACCTTGCTCCATTAAAGGCAACTACGTTAGAACTTCTTTATGCGACCTTGGAGCCGGTGTTAGTGTTATGCCTCTCTCTCTTTATCATAGACTTGAACTGGATAAATTGACACCCACTAAAATCTCTCTGCAAATGGCCGACAAATCAACTGCTTTCCCTATCGTCATTTGCGAGGATGTGCGTGTTGTGGTTGCTAACGTTACTATCTTAACAGACTTTGTTATTCTGGATATTCCCGAGGATGATGCCATGGCGGTCATCCTTGGAAGACCCTTTCTAAACACTGCAGGGGCTGTTATTGATTGCAACAAAGGCAATGTCACTTTCCATGTCAATGGTAATGACCATACAGTGCACTTTCCAAAGAAACAATATCGAGTACATTGCATCAATACTATTGAAAAAACTTCATCGATTCTTATTGGGAGCTTTGAATGCCCTATGCCTACTGTTAAGATGATGTATGATTTGCTTGTTGGGGATATGCATATCCCCATTGAGGTAACCTAGTGACTATTCAAAAAATCTCCATTTTTACGCGATTCGAAAAAAGTTTGTCAAAGAGACTTGATTAACCTCATTGACAGATTTCTTTTGATGAGCATGAGACGGATGAATCTAGGAGTCACAGCCCTCTATCCAAACCTTTACCTTCGGTTGCTTAGAAGAAAAATGATAGATTTAGCTTTAGTTTTTCCTGTTTTCTACTTTTTGCGTCTCGTAGAAAAGTGTCCCGAAAATAAAAGTTCTCCGAATGCCGTGAAAATCAAGTATGATTTTTTCTGGAATTTTTGAAAAATTCTGAGATAGAGAGCTAGTCAGGGGGATGCACCAGTGGGCCACAAGCCGAGGAGGCGCGGGCACGCCCCTGGCTACGCCTACCAGGCTTGTGGGGCCCACGTGTCCCCCCTCCACTTATTCCAGCTCCCATCTCCTTCTCCTACCTCCAGAAAAAAATCGTTTCGCAGCTCAAACCCGTGTTCTTGCTCTTCTTGCTGCGATTTTCAATATCTTTGTGCAAAGCCCCATTTACCAAACTGTTTTGGGGAAATTGCTCCTTGGTATGTGACTCCTCCATTGGTCCAATTAGTTTTTACTCTAGTGCCTTATTCGTTGCGTATTTTTGTTGCCTTGGTGACCCTGTTCTTGAGCTTTACATGCTAATTTTAGCTGGTCCCAAGTAGTTTTGATGCGTGATATGGCCTATAGGCACTCGTCGGAGTAGTTGCTATGAGTTTCGTTGAGCCTTGTTCACTTTTCCTTAGAGTCACTAAAAAATTAAGAAATTTTCAGAGATAGAAAAAGGAAAAGATGAGGAGGTTCTTAAGAGGCTCTTCAAGCTGTGACCCCAAGGATGATGAAAATGAGAAGAAGAAACCCAAGTATTCGGTCCCCCGAGTTGCAGAAGTTCGAGCGTGCGAGTGGCCAAGCGATGTGTTCTTACGCGCCGCCGGACTTTATGAGGACTTTTACTACTTGGTGGAAAACGCAGGCCTTACCTCCTTCGTTGAAGATAAGTGTCTGTAATCCCTCCTCCTCACTAATATTTTCGTGCAAAGCTTTAACTTCTATCCAAGGAAGAATCCTCCTATGGTTGAGTTCAAGTTATATGATATCCCCCAGCGCATGTCACTTCAGGATTTTTGCAGTGTTTGCAAATTAGCTTTTGTTGGGGATATTCATGAACCTCGTCCACGGGACTTGGAGGCTTTCATAGATACTATTGTTGTAGGAGAGGAGAGAGGAGTGTCTTGCGCTAGAGCTGCTAGCATACATTTTCCCGTGCTTCGGTACTTCTCATTATTCTTGGGAAAATGTTTTATTGGCCGTGGGAAAGTTGGGGCCCTTAGCTCCCCAGATCTTGCGGTTTTGCCCGAAGCCCTTTATAATGATAAAACTTATAGCTTGGGCGCTATAGTAGCTCAACGGTTGAACATGAATCGTTCTAAAGGCGTTGTTTATGGAGGTATCTATGCTACCCGTCTTGCTAGACATTTTGAGATACCTATTAGACTATACGAGGAAGAAGAGATTCTTCCTCCTTAGAGATATCTAGATTATGATAGCATGGTTCGCCATGACTTTCTTGATAAACATATAAATAAGAGGATGATTTATAACCTGGTATTTAGTCAGGGTACTCGTGAGACTATTACCTTGCCTGCTCCTTCTTTGTTCAATCTTCATCTAGGCAGGTACATTATTATGCCCTCGGACATCTACGCATATTGGGGCATAGCACAACCACACGCGCCCGTGCCCGACCTATCAGTCGAGTACCAGACACCAGTTTATCAATGGGAGCCAGAGGAGCTCACCCAGCAGTGGCACCCTTAGTCCACTCCCGAGTACCCCGGAGATGGTTATTTCCCTCAGTGGGAGTAGACCAACTTAGGCCAAAAGCCTAAGCTTGGGGGAGTACGTATTTCTCACCGACTTTATATTCATGCTCACACTTTCACTTTGTTAGTCGGTGTTCACACCTTGCCACTGTATCATCCATGTTAGTTTATTTATTTTTCTCGTTTTCTTCTCGTGTGTTTGTCTAGTTTGAGAAAACCCAAAAAGATTTCCCGTTCTTCTTTTGCTTGTTGGGAGCTTTCCCGTGTAAATAGTTTTCTTTTTCTTTGGGTCAAGGTAGAAGACCATGGTTATAATGTTTAGTGGCTCTCGCATGCATATCTGTTTATCTGTCAAAGAGCCATATTACTTTGTCTTCTCCTTTGTGTTTGCTTGCAGATTCCAGCTTAGTCCAATGCACGAACACTCTTATTATTGTTCACATCATTCGGTCGTGCAAGTGAAAGGCAATAATGAAGATATATAATGAAGTGACTGAGCCTTGAAAAGCTGGTATGAACTCGATCTATTTTATTTTTGTAAATATGACTAGCTCATCGTTCCTAATTCAGTTTTGTTGTGAGAGAAACATGTTTGCAATGACAACTTATAGATCAGAGTTTCTGATGCCATGCTTAATTAGCTAGGAGCTTATAATGGTTTGTCTTGGATGCCAACATGAATTTTGACATGATTATGATGTAGTATGATAGGATGGTATCCTCCTTTGAATGATTCAAGTGGCTTGACTTGGCACATGTTTACGCATGTAGTTGAAACAAAATCAACATAGCCTCTATGATATTCATGTTCATGGTGATTTATGTCCTACTCATGCTTGCACTCAATGTTGGTTAATTTCAATGCATTTTCATGACTGTTGTCGCTCTCTAGTTGGTCGCTTCCCAGTCTTTTGCTATCCTTCACTTGTACTAAGTGGGAATACTGCTTGTGCATCCACTTCCATAAACCCAAAGTTGTTCCATATGAGTCCACCATACCTACCTATCTACGGTATCTACCTGCCGTTCCAAGTAAATTTGCATGTGCCACTCTCTAAACCTTCAAGAAATAATCTGTTTTGCATGCCCGAACCGCTCATGCGGTGACAAGGGGCGGTTAGTATCTTCCGTGCTAGGAGTGCTATCTTCGATATGTGTTTATTCACTATCATTCATGCGAAAGGGGTCGGTAATTGGAATGCCCAGTTCCATGCTCAATTCGAAAAGATAATTGCAAACAAAACTCCCCCTGGATTGTTGTTGATATGGACGGCACCCGAGTATTCGGCTAGTCGTGGAGTGTGATTGATCGGTGGTGGGGGAGTCAAAACTTTACTTTTCTATTTGGGAACCGCCTATAGTATGTGTAGCATGGAAGATGGTGAAAACTCTTGGTCATTGTGTTGACAATGAAAGCATGCCACCCAAAATTATTTATCTCTGTTTTCAAAGCTTGAGCTGCGGCACCTCTACAAATCAATGCTTCCCTCTGTGAAGGGCCTGTCTGTTTATGTTTCTGTTGAGTCATCCTCTTCTTATAAAAGCACCAATTAGAGAGCACCTTCGTCATGTTTATGCTTTGGTTTTGACTGATGTTGAGTATGTCTGCGACTGGATCTTACTTGCCATGAATTACAATGTTCAGTCAGCCCTTAGTCTTTGAAGGTGCTCTGCATTTATGTTTTGCGGTCTCAAAAAGAGCTAGCGAGATACCATCTGTTCGTACTGCTTCATGATTGTTTTGATTGAAGTGTTGACATTTGAAACTTATTATTATTGCTCGCTAGTTGATTATGCCATTGATATGAGTTCCTCTTGAGACCTAAATGTCATTGATTATGTGGTTAGCTTATGATCTTGCGGAAAATCTGAATATGAGTTAGACATAATTGCAACAACAAGATCAAACAGAGTTCCTAAAAGTTTTCCTTTTGTCTCTTTCAGTTTGTCAACGGAATTGCTTGAGGACAAGCAAGGCTTTAAGCTTGGGGGCCTTGATACGTCTCCATCGTATCTACTTTTCCAAACTCTTTTGCCCTTGTTTGGGACTCTAATTTGCATGATTTGAATGGAACTAACCCGGACTAACGTTGTTTTCAGCAGAATGCTTTGTTTCAGTTCTCTATTAAAAGGAGAACCTTAATATCCCGTAGTTTCCATTAGGACCCCACTACCACGGGAGGGATGGACAATAGATGTCATGCAAGTTGTTTTCCCTAAGCACGTATGACTACATACGGAATACATGCCTACATTACATTGACGAACTGGAGCTAGTTGAATATCTCTCCGTGTTATAACTGTTGCATGATGAATATTATCCGACATAATTATCCATCACCGATCCAATGCCTACAAGTTTTTCCTACTGGTCCTTGCTACGTTACTTTGTTGCTACTGCTGTCACTGCTGCTAGTGTTACATTGCCGCTACTGCTGTCACTGCTCCTATTGTTACTCTGTCGCTACTGCCGTCACTGCTGCTAATGTTACCGTTGCTACTGTTGCTATCATACTAATCTGCTACTTATACTTTGCTGCAGATACTAAGTCTTCAGGTGTCGTTGAATTGACAACTCAACTGCTAATACTCGAGAATATTCTTTGGCTTCCCCTTGTGTCAAATCAATAAATTTGGGTTGAATACTCTATCCTCGAAAACTGTTGCGATCCCCTATACTTGTGGGTTATCACACCTTTATAGTCACCCAGTTATGTTGCGATGTTTGATAACCCACAAGGTATTCCGCCGATGTCCGAGAGTTGCATGATCTCATGGTAATAGGACCAGATACATTGACATGCAGAAAACAGTAGCAATAAATTGACACGATCATATGCTACGTTCATAGTTTTGGGTCTTGTCCATCACATCATTCTCCTAACGATGTGATCCCGTTATCAAGTGACAACACTTGTCTATGGCCAGGAAACCTTGACCATCTTTGATCAACGAGCTAGTCAACTGGAGGCTCACTAGGGACAGTGTGTTGTATATGTATCCACACATGTATTTGAGTTTCCAATCAATACAATTCTAGCATGGATAATAAACGATTATCATGAACAAGGAAATATAATAATAACCAATTTATTATTGCCTCTAGGGCATATTTCCAACAGTCTCCCACTTTCACTAGAGTCAATAATCTAGTTCACATCACTATGTGCTTGCAATGAGTCTAACACCCATACAGTTCTGGGGTTCGATCATGTCTTGCTTGTGAGAGAGGTTTTTAGTCAACAGGTCTGAACCTTTGAGATCTGAGTGTGCTTTACAAATCTCTATGTCATCCTGTAGGTGCTGCTACCAACGTGCCATTTTGGAACTATTCCAAATGACTGCTCCACTATACGAATCCGGTTTATTACTCAGAGTTTTCCGGATTAGTGTCAAAGCTTGCATCGGCGTAACCCTTTACGACGAACTCTTTTAACACCTCCATAATCGAGAAAAATTTCCTTAGTCCATTAGTTACTAAGGGTTACTTTTGACCGTTGTCCAGTAATCCATTCGTGGATCACTTTCCTACCCCTTAACAAATTCATGGCAAGGCACCCATCACGTGCGGTACACAGCATAGCATACTATAGAGCCTATGGCTAATGCATAGGGGACGAACTTCGTCCTTTCTTTTTCTTATGTCGTAGTTGGGCTATGAGTCATGCTCAAATTCACACCTTACAAACAACCAAGAACTTCTTTGCCGATCCATTTTGAACTCCTTCAAAAACTTGTCAAGGCATGCATTTCATTGAAAGTTTTATCAATCATCTTGATCTATCTCTATAGATCTTTATGCTCAATGTTCAAGTAGCTCAATCGAGGTTTTCCTCTGAAAACACTGTTGGAATTATGCCCTAGAGGCAATAATAAATGTATAGTTATTATTATAATTCCTGTATCAAGATAATAGTTTATTATCCATGCTATACTTGTATTGAATGAAGACTCATTTACATGTGTGGATACATAGACAAAACACCGTCCCTAGCATGCCTCTAGTTGGCTAGCCAGTTGATCGATGATAGTCAGTGTCTTCTGATTATGAACAAAGTGTTGTTTCTTGATAACTGGATCACGTCATTAGGAGAATCACGTGATGGAGTAGACCCAAACTAATAGACGTAGCATGTTGATCGTGTCATTTTGTTGCTACTGTTTTCTGCGTGTCAAGTATTTATTCCTATGACCATGAGATCATATAACTCACTGACACCGGAGGAATGCTTTGTGTGTATCAAACGTCGCAACGTAACTGGGTGACTATAAAGATGCTCTACAGGTATCTCCGAAGGTGTTAGTTGAGTTAGTATGGATCAAGACTGGGATTTGTCACTCCGTGTGACGGAGAGGTATCTCGGGGCCCACTCGGTAATACAACATCACACACAAGCCTTGCAAGCAATGTGACTTAGTGTAAGTTACGGGATCTTGTATTACGGAACGAGTAAAGAGACTTGCCGGTAAACGAGATTGAAATAGGTATGCGGATACCGACGATCGAATCTCGGGCAAGTAACATACCGAAGGACAAAGGGAATGACATACGGGATTATACGAATCCTTGGCACTGAGGTTCAAACGATAAGGATCTTCGTAGAATATGTAGGATCCAATATGGGCATCCAGGTCCCGCTGTTGGATATTGACCGAGGAGTCTCTCGGGTCATGTCTACATAGTTCTCGAACCCGTAGGGTCTGCACACTTAAGGTTTGACGTTGTTTTATGCGTATTTGAGTTATATGGTTGGTTACCGAATGTTGTTCGGAGTCCCGGATGAGATCACGGACGTCACGAGGGTTTCCGGAATGGTCCGGAAACGAAGATTGATATATAGGATGACCTCATTTGATTACCGGAAGGTTTTCGGAGTTACCGGGAATGTACCGGGAATGACGAATGGGTTCCGGGAGTTCACCGGAGGGGGGCAACCCACTCCGGGGAAGCCCATAGGCTTTTGGGGGACACACCAGCCCTTAGTGGGCTGGTGGGACAGCCCCAAGGAGGCCTATGCGCCAAGATAAGAAAATCAAAGGAAAAGAAAAAAAAAAAGAGGGAAGAAGTGGGAAGGGAGGGGGACTCCTCCCACCAAACCAAGTCCAACTCGGTTTGGGGGGGGAGTCCTCCCCCCCTTGGCTCGGCCGACCCCTTGGGAGTCCCTTGGACCCCAAGGCAAGGTCCCCCTCCCTCCTCCTATATATATGGGGCTTTTAGGGTAGATTTGAGACGACTTTCTCACGGCTGCCCGACCACATACCTCCATAGTTTTTCCTCTAGATCGTGTTTCTGTGGAGCTCGGGCGGAGCCCTGCTGAGACAAGATCATCACCAACCTCCGGAGCGCCGTCACGCTGCCGGAGAAATCTTCTACCTCTCCGTCTCTCTTGCTGGATCAAGAAGGCCGAGATCATCGTCGAGCTGTACGTGTGCTGAACGCGGAGGTGCCGTCCGTTCGGTACTAGATCGTGGGACTGATCGCGGGATTGTTCGCGGGGCGAATCGAGGGACGTGAGGACGTTCCACTACATCAACCGCGTTCTCTAAACGCTTCTGCTGTACGATCTACAAGGGTACGTAGATCACTCATCCCCTCTCGTAGATGGACATCACCATGATAGGTCTTCGTGCGCGTAGGAAAAATTTTGTTTCCCATGTGACGTTCCCCAACAGTGGCATCATGAGCTAGGTTCATGCGTAGATGTCTTCTCGAGTAGAACACAAAAGGTTTTGTGGGCAGTGATGTGCGTTTTGCTGCCCTCCTTAGTCTTTTCTTGATTCCGCGGTATTGTTGGATTGAAGCGGCTTGGACCGACATTACTCGTACGCTTACGAGAGACTGGTTTCATCGTTACGAGTAACCCCCTTTGCTCAAAGATGACTGGCAAGTGACGGTTTCTCCAACTTTAGTTGAATCAGATTTGACCGAGGAGGTCCTTGGATGAGGTTAAATAGCAACTCATATATCTCCGTTGTGGTGTTTGCGTAAGTAAGATGCGATCCTACTAGATACCCTTGGTCACCATGTAAAACTTGCAACAACAAAATTAGAGGACGTCTAACTTGTTTTTGCAGGGTATGATTGTGATGTGATATGGCCAATGATGTGATGTGATATATTGGATGTATGAGATGATCATGTTGTAATAGAAATATCGACTTGCACGTCGATGGTACGGCAACCGGCAGGAGCCATAGGGTTGTCTTTATACTAACATATTTGTGCTTGCAGATGCGTTTACTATTTTGCTAGGATGTAGCTTTAGTAGTAATAGCATAAGTAGCACGACAACCCCGATGGCAACACGTTGATGGATGATCATGGTGTGGCGCCGGTGACAAGAAGATCGTGCCGGTGCTTTGGTGATGGAGATCAAGAAGCACGTCATGATGGCCATATCATGTCACTTATGAATTGCATGTGATGTTAATCCTTTTATGCACCTTATTTTGCTTAGAACGACGGTAGCATTATGAGGTGATCTCTCACTAAAATTTCAAGACGAAATTGTGTTCTCCCCGACTGTGCACCGTTGCTACAGTTCGTCGTTTCGAGACACCACGTGATGATCGGGTGTGATAGACTCAACGTTCACATACAACGGGTGCAAAACAGTTGCGCACGCGGAACACTCGGGTTAAGCTTGACGAGCCTAGCATGTGCAGACATGGCCTCGGAACACATGAGACCGAAAGGTCGATCATGAATCATATAGTTGATATGATTAGCATAGGGATGCTTACCACTGATACTACTCTCGACTCACGTGATGATCGGACTTGGGATAGTGTAAGTGGATCATGAACCACTCAAATGACTAGAGAGATGTACTTTTTGAGTGGGAGTTTAGCATATAATTTGATTAAGTTGAACTCTAATTATCTTGAACATAGTCTAAGTCCACTTTCAATATATTTGTGTTGTAGATCATGGCTCACGCAAGTGTCATCCTGAATTTTAATACGTTCCTAGAGAAAGCTAAGTTGAAAGATGATGGAAGCAACTTTGTAGACTGGGCTCGTAATCTTAAGCTAATCTTACAAGCTGGAAAGAAGGATTATGTCCTTAATGCTACGCTAGGAGATGAACCACCCGCTACGGCTGATCAGGATGTTAAGAACGCTTGGTTAGCACGTAAGGAGGACTACTCAATAGTTCAATGTGCAGTCTTGTATGGCTTAGAGCCGGGACTTCAACGTCGCTTTGAGCGTCATGGAGCATTTGAGATGTTCCAGGAGTTGAAGTTTATCTTTCAGAAGAACGCCCGGATCGAGAGGTATGAGACCTCCGATAAATTCTATGCTTGCAAGATGGAGGAAAACTCGTCTGTCAGTGAACATGTGCTCAAAATGTCTGGGTACTCAAACCGTCTAGCTGAACTGGGGATTGAACTCCCGCAAGAAGCTATCACTGACAGAATCCTCCAATCACTGCCGCCAAGCTATAAAGGCTTTGTGTTGAACTACAACATGCAAGGGATGAACAAGTCTCCCGGCGAGTTGTTTGCGATGCTGAAAGTCGCACAGTCTGAACTCCGTAAAGAGCATCAAGTGTTGATGGTGAGCAAGACCACTAGTTTCAAGAGAAACGACAAAAGCAAGAAGGGCAATTCGAAGAAGAGCGGCAAGCCTGTTGCCAATCCGCCGAAGAAACCCAAGGCTGGACCTAAGCCTGAAACAGAGTGCTTCTATTGCAAGGGTATGGGTCACTGGAAGCGCAATTGCCCCAAGTATATGGCAGATAAGAAGGCGGGCAAAGAAAAATCAGGTATATTTGATATACATGTTATTGATGTGTACTTAACCAGCTCTCGTAGTAGTGCCTGGGTATTCGATACCGGTTCTGTTGCTCACATTTGCAACTCGAAGCAGGAACTGCGGAATAGACGAAGGCTGGCGAAAGACGAAGTGACGATGCGCGTAGGAAACAGTTCCAAGGTTGATGCAATCGCCGTCGGCACCGTGTCACTTCAACTACCATCGGGATTAGTGATGAACTTAAATCATTGTTATTTAGTGCCTACGTTGAGCATGAACATTATATCTGGATCTTGTTTATTGCGAGACGGTTACTCTTTTAAGTCTGAGAATAATGGTTGTTCTATTTCTATGAGTAATATCTTTTATGGTCATGCACCGAATGTGAGAGGATTGTTCATATTGAATCTCGATAGCGATACGCATATACATAACATTGAGACCAAAAGAGTTAGAGTAAACAATGATAGCGCCATGTTTTTGTGGCACTGCCGCTTGGGTCATATTGGTGTAAAGCGCATGAAGAAACTCCATGCTGATGGACTTTTGGAGTCACTTGACTTTGATTCACTTGACACGTGCGAACCATGCCTCATGGGCAAGATGACTAAAACTCCGTTCTCCGGAACAATGGAGCGTGCAAGTGACTTGTTGGAAATCATACATACCGATGTGTGTGGTCCGATGAGCGTGGAGGCACGCGGCGGATATCGTTATTTTCTCACCTTCACTGACGATTTAAGTAGATATGGTTATGTCTACTTGATGAAGCACAAGTCTGAAACATTTGAAAAGTTCAAGCAATTTCAGAGTGAAGTAGAAAATCATCGTAACAAGAAGATCAAGTTCCTACGGTCTGATCGTGGGGGTGAATATCTGAGTTTCGAGTTTGGTGCTCACTTAAGACAATGTGGAATTGTTTCGCAGTTAACACCGCCTGGAACACCACAGCGTAATGGTGTGTCCGAACGTCGTAATCGTACTTTGTTAGAGATGGTGCGATCTATGATGTCTCTTACTGATTTGCCGTTATCATTTTGGGGTTATGCATTAGAAACAACTGCATTCACTTTAAATAGGGCACCATCAAAATCCGTTGAGAAGACACCATACGAACTGTGGTATGGCAAAAGACCAAAGTTGTCGTTTCTTAAAGTTTGGGGATGTGATGCTTATGTCAAAAAGCTTCAGCCTGAAAAGCTGGAACCCAAAGCGGAAAAGTGCGTCTTCATAGGTTACCCAAAGGAGACAGTTGGGTACACCTTCTATCTCAAATCCGAGGGCAAAGTGTTTGTTGCTAAAAACGGAACTTTTCTCGAGAAGGAGTTTCTCTCGAGAGAATTAAGTGGGAGGAAGATAGAACTTGACGAGGTTGTCGAACCTCTCATCCCTCTGGATGGTGTCGCAGGGCAAGGGGAAACCTCTGTCGTTGCGACGCCGGTTGAGGAGGAAGTTAATGATGATGATCATGAAACTCCAGTTCAAGTTTCTGTTGAACCACGCAGGTCGACGAGATCACGCGCTGCTCCAGAGTGGTACGGTAATCCCGTCTTGTCAATCATGTTGTTAGACAACAATGAACCTGCAAATTATGAAGAAGCAATGGTGGGCCCAGATTCCAACAAATGGCTAGAAGCCATGAAATCCCAGATAGGATCCATGTATGAGAACAAAGTGTGGACTTTGGAGATACTACCTGAAGGCCGCAAGGCTATTCAGAACAAATGGATCTTTAAGAAGAAGACGGACGCTGACGGTAATGTGACCGTTTATAAAGCTCGACTTGTGGCAAAGGGTTTTTCACAAGTTCCAGGAGTTGACTACGATGAGACCTTCTCACCCGTAGCGATGCTTAAGTCCGTCAGAATCATGTTAGCAATAGCTGCATTTTTCGATTATGAAATCTGGCAGATGGATGTCAAAACGGCGTTCCTTAACGGTTTCCTTAAGGAAGAGTTGTATATGATGCAACCCGAAGGTTTTGTCGATCCTAAAAGTGCTGACAAGGTGTGCAAGCTCCAGCAATCCATTTATGGACTGGTGCAAGCATCTCGGAGTTGGAACAAGCGCTTTGATGAGGTGATCAAAGCATTTGGGTTTATACAAGTGGTTGGAGAATCTTGTATTTACAAGAAAGTGAGTGGGAGCTGTGTGGCGTTTCTAATATTATATGTGGATGACATATTACTGATTGGAAACAATGTAGAGCTTTTGGAGAGCATAAAAGGTTACTTGAATAAAAGTTTCTCTATGAAGGACCTAGGAGAAGCTGCTTACATTCTAGGCATTAAGATCTATAGGGATAGATCAAAACGCCTGATAGGACTTTCACAAAGCACATACCTTGATAAAGTTTTGAAGAGGTTCAAAATGGAACAGTCCAAGAAAGGGTTCTTGCCGGTGTTACAAGGTACGAGATTGAGTAAGACTCAGTGCCCAGCAACTGATGAAGATAGAGAGCATATGCGCTCCGTCCCCTATGCTTCAGCCATAGGCTCTATCATGTATGCGATGCTGTGCACTAGACCGGATGTTAGCCTGGCCATAAGTATGGCAGGTAGGTTCCAGAGTAATCCAGGAGTGGATCACTGGACGGCGGTCAAGAATATCCTGAAGTACCTGAAAAGGACTAAGGAGATGTTTCTCGTGTATGGAGGTGACGAAGAGCTCGCCGTAAAAGGTTACGTCGATGCAAGATTTGACACAGATCCGGACGACTCTAAGTCGCAAACCGGATACATATTTATTCTTAATGGGGGTGCAGTAAGCTGGTGCAGTTCCAAGCAAAGCGTCGTAGCAGATTCTACATGTGAAGCGGAGTACATGGCTGCCTCGGAGGCGGCTAAGGAGGGTGTCTGGATGAAGCAGTTCATGACGGATCTTGGAGTAGTGCCAAGTGCACTGGATCCAATAACCTTGTTCTGTGACACCACTGGTGCCATTGCCTTAGCAAAGGAACCAAGGTTTCACAAGAAGACCAGACACATCAAACGACGCTTCAACCTCATCCGCGACTACGTCGAGGAGGAGGACGTAAATATATGCAAAGTGCACACGGATCTGAATGTAGCAGACCCGCTGACTAAACCTCTTCCACGGCCAAAACATGATCGACACCAGAACTGTATGGGTGTTAGATTTATTACAATGTAATTCACATGGTGATGTGAGGGCTAGATTATTGACTCTAGTGCAAGTGGGAGACTGTTGGAATTATGCCCTAGAGGCAATAATAAATGTATAGTTATTATTATAATTCCTGTATCAAGATAATAGTTTATTATCCATGCTATAATTGTATTGAATGAAGACTCATTTACATGTGTGGATACATAGACAAAACACCGTCCCTAGCATGCCTCTAGTTGGCTAGCCAGTTGATCGATGATAGTCAGTGTCTTCTGATTATGAACAAAGTGTTGTTTCTTGATAACTGGATCACGTCATTAGGAGAATCACGTGATGGACTAGACCCAAACTAATAGACGTATCATGTTGATCGTGTCATTTTGTTGCTACTGTTTTCTGCGTGTCAAGTATTTATTCCTATGACCATGAGATCATATAACTCACTGACACCGGAGGAATGCTTTGTGTGTATCAAACGTCGCAACGTAACTGGGTGACTATAAAGATGCTCTACAGGTATCTCCGAAGGTGTTAGTTGAGTTAGTATGGATCAAGACTGGGATTTGTCACTCCGTGTGACGGAGAGGTATCTCGGGGCCCACTCGGTAATACAACATCACACACAAGCCTTGCAAGCAATGTGACTTAGTGTAAGTTACGGGATCTTGTCTTACGGAACGAGTAAAGAGACTTGCCGGTAAACGAGATTGAAATAGGTATGCGGATACCGACGATCGAATCTCGGGCAAGTAACATACCGAAGGACAAAGGGAATGACATACGGGATTATACGAATCCTTGGCACTGAGGTTCAAACGATAAGGATCTTCGTAGAATATGTAGGATCCAATATGGGCATCCAGGTCCCGCTGTTGGATATTGACCGAGGAGTCTCTCGGGTCATGTCTACATAGTTCTCGAACCCGCAGGGTCTGCACACTTAAGGTTTGACGTTGTTTTATGCGTATTTGAGTTATATGGTTGGTTACCGAATGTTGTTCGGAGTCCCGGATGAGATCACGGACGTCATGAGGGTTTCCGGAATGGTCCGGAAACGAAGATTGATATATAGGATGACCTCATTTGATTACCGGAAGGTTTTCGGAGTTACCGGGAATGTACCGGGAATGACGAATGGGTTCCGGGAGTTCACCGGAGGGGGGCAACCCACTCCGGGGAAGCCCATAGGCTTTTGGGGGACACACCAGCCCTTAGTGGGCTGGTGGGACAGCCCCAAGGAGGCCTATGTGCCAAGATAAGAAAATCAAAGGAAAAGAAAAAAAAAGACGGAAGAAGTGGGAAGGGAGGGGGACTCCTCCCACCAAACCAAGTCCAACTCGGTTTGGGGGGGGAGTCCTCCCCCCCTTGGCTCGGACGACCCCTTGGGAGTCCCTTGGACCCCAAGGCAATGTCCCCCTCCCTCCTCCTATATATATGGGGCTTTTAGGGCAGATTTGAGACGACTTTCTCACGGCTGCCCGACCACATACCTCCATAGTTTTTCCTCTAGATCGTGTTTCTGCGGAGCTCGGGCGGAGCCGTGCTGAGACAAGATCATCACCAACCTCCGGAGCGCCGTCACGCTGCCGGAGAACTCTTCTACCTCTCCGTCTCTCTTGCTGGATCAAGAAGGCCGAGATCATTGTCGAGCTGTACGTGTGCTGAACGCGGAGGTGCCGTCCGTTCGGTACTAGATCGTGGGACTGATCGCGGGATTGTTCGCGGGGCGGATCGAGGGACGTGAGGACGTTCCACTACATCAACCGCGTTCTCTAAACGCTTCTTCTGTACGATCTACAAGGGTACGTAGATCACTCATCCCCTCTCGTAGATGGACATCACCATGATAGGTCTTCGTGCGCGTAGGAAATTTTTTGTTTCCCATGCGACGTTCCCCAACAAACACCTTTTCAAACAACCCAATATGCTTTGCAGAAATTCTACATTATTTCCGATGAACAATATGTCAACCACATATACTCATCACAAATTCTATACTGCTCCCACTCACTTCCTTGGAAATACAAGTTTCTCACAAACTTTGTATAAACCCAAAAGCGTTGATCATCTCATCAAAGCGTGTATTCCAACTCCGAGATGCTTGCACCAGTCCATAGAAGGATCGCTGGAGCTTGCATACTTGTTAGCATACTTAGGATCGACAAAACCTTCTGGTTGTATCACATACAACCTTTCCTCAAGGAAATTATCGAGGAAACAATGTTTTGACATCCTATGTGCAATATTTCATAAATAATGAAACAACTGCTAACATGATTCAAATAGACTTTTAGAATCACTACGAGTGAGAAAGTCTCATCATAGTCAACCCTTTGAACTTGTTGGAAACATCTTTGCGACAAGTCGAGCTTTCTTAATGGTGACTTTTCACCATCATCGTATGTCTTCCTTTTAAAGATCCATCTTTACTCAATAGTCTTACGACCATAAGTAGTTCTTCCAAAGTCTACACTTTGTTCTCATACATGGATCCTCTCTCGGATTTCATGGCCTCCAGCCATTTGCCGGAATCCGGGCCCACCATCGCTTCTCCATAGCTCGTAGGTTCATTGTTGTTCAACAACATGACCTCCAAGACAGGGTTACCGTACCACTCTGTAGAAGTACGCGACCTTATCAACCTACGAGGTTTGTAGTAACTTGATCCGAAGCTTAATGATCACTATCATCAGTTTCCACTTTAATTGGCGTAGGCGCCACATGAACAACTTCCTCCGCCCTACTACACACTGTTTGAAGTGACGATTCAATAACCTCATCAAGTTCCACCACCCGTCCACTCAATTCTTTTGAGAGAAACTTTTCCTCAAGAAAGGACTCGTTTCTAGAAACAAACACTTTGCTTACGGATCTGAGATAGGAGGTATACCCAACTGTTTTGGGTGTCCTATGAAGATGCATTTATCCGCTTTGGGTTCGAGCTTATCATGCTGAAACTTTTCCACATAAGTATCGCAGCCCCAAACTTTTAAGTAACGACGGGTTAGGTTTCTCCAAACCATAGTTGATATGGTGTCATCTCAACGGAAATACGTCGTGCTCTATTTTAAAGTGAATGTGGTTGTCTCTAATGCATAACCCATAAACGATAGTGGTCATTCGATAAGAAACATCATAGTATGCACCATATCAAATAGGGCGCGCCTATGACGTTCGGACACACCATCACACTATGGTGTTCTAGGTGGCATGAGATGTGAAATATTTTTCACATTTGTCTTAATTCTGTACCAAACTTACAACTCAGATATTCATCTCTATGATCACATCGTAGACATGTTACCCTCTTGTCACGACAATCTTCAACTTCACTCTGGAACTACTTGAACCTTTCAATAATTCAGATGTCTGTTTCATCAAGCAAATACACTAGTATCTACTCAAATCATGTACGAAGTAAGAACTTAACGATATCCACTGCGTGCCTCAGCACTCATTGGACTACATCCATCCAAATGTATTACTTCCAATAAGTTACTTTCTAATTCCATCTCACTAGAAACGAGGCCATCATTCACCTTGCCCATGTGGTACGATTTGCATGTCTCAAGTGATTCAAAATCAAGTGAGTCCAAATGATCCATCTGCATGGAGTTTCTTCATGTGTTTTATATCAACATGACTCAAGCGGCAGTGCCACAAGTAAGTGGTACTATCATTATTACTTTGTATCTTTTGGCATCAATATTATGAACATGTGTATCACTACGATCGAGATTCAATAAACCATTGAAGGTATTTATTCAAGCAAATAGAATAACCATTATTCTCTTTAAATGAATAACCGTATTGCAATAAACACGATCTAATCATGTTCATGCTCAACGCAAACACCAAATAACAATTATTTAGGTTTAACACCAATCCCGATGGTAGAGGGAGCGTGCGATGTTTGATCACATCAACCTTAGAATTACTTCCAACACACATCGTCACCTCACCCTTGCTAGTATCCATTTAATCTGTAGCTATAATTTCGAGTTACTAACACTTAGCAACTAAACCAGTATCTAATACCCTGGTACTATTAGGAGTACTAGTAAGGTACACATCAATATCAGGTACATCCAATATACTTTTGTTCACCTTGCCAGCCTTCTCATCTACCAAGTATCTAGGGTAGTTCCGCCTCAGTGGTCGTTCCCCTCATAACAGAAGCACTTAGTCTCGGGTTTGGGTTCAACCTTGGGTTTCTT